>NC_142110.1:50573522-50876552 GCF_056152115.1 Neolamprologus brichardi | reverse complement strand
GTTAGGATTGGACCAGCATGTGCAAAGTAAGGTCACTCAGTGGGAATGAACGGTATATTTACACTTTAACAATGTGAAATATCATATTTTTTACGTGATCTCAGTTGACTTTTGACGGGCTTTGATGTTGACACAGAAACTCGGATGTCTGTTGTTTCGGTCACTAATAAATGCCATTACATTACATTGCTCTTGGAACTGAAGAAGCTTCTTGGATGAGAGGTGAAAAGTCTTCAAGGAAACTTAAAGAAGTTCAGAAGCTTTTCTTTCTTTAGATGCTCCTTAGACAATGACTTAACTCCATATCCAATTTAAGGGTTTCCATGAGTGCAGGAGTCTATCCCAGCTGCCAAAGGTTGAGTGGTCGGGTACACCTCTAGGTTATCAGTCTGTCACAGGGCTAAGACATAGAGACAAATAACCTCACACTCACATTCACACCTATATACATATATATATATATATATATATATATATGTATATATATATATATATATATATATATACACACACACATATATATATATATAATGTGTGTGTGTGTGTGTGTGTGTGTGTGTGTGTGTGGAGGCTATGTCATGGTTTGGGCTTCCACTTCAGCTAGTTGCATTGGGGATCTTGTCAAAATGTATGGAATTATTAATGCAATATGGTTTTTGATCCATCATGCATTGTGCAAGTGTCTGATTAGCAACATCTTCAACTTTCAGTATGATAATGATTTCAAACACACTGCCAAAGTGATAAAAGAATAAACAAAACAATAAACAAAACGCACTGTAGATCTCACATTGTGAGAGCTGCTTTGATATATGGTTTGGAGATGTTGGCCCTGACAAAAGAGACAGAAGGCAGAGCTTGAGGTGCCAGAGCTCAAGGTGTTAAGAGTTTTTGTTGGGAATGACCAAGAGGGACAAAATTAGAAATGAGTACATCAGAGGGACAGCTCAGGTTGTTTGGAGACAAAGTTAGAGGCAAGGCTATGATTGTTATTGTATAAGAAGTACTCAACTGGCCATGCCAATAAAAATAAAAATCTGACTTTAAAACATGAAAAAAAACAAAAACACAAAAAGCAAAAACAGAGAATCATTAGCACGGCAAAGAACAAGCCCTTTATGACTGCACAGTGAGTCACGCATTATCTGGAAATGATCAAAAGAAGACAGCCTACGAGGTTTCACAACAGACATGCACACCTCTGGTCAACAAAAAGGTCAGGCTAGAAAAAAGAAAGAAAGAGCCTGGAACAAAGACTGTCTGATGTGAACCTTCACAAATTAAAGCTGAAACACGGCACTTATGATGCTGTATTGTTGTATTTCAGAAGGAATGTGCTAGAGAACAGAGCCCAAAGAACAAAAACATGTTACGGTTCTTTACTTAACTCGAGTATATGCATATTAAAGAAGACTTTTCTTTATTCATTACTGAATAACACATTTTTTTGTGTATCTATGTAATACAATTATACCGAACAGTGCTATGTACTAATTTTATATGCCTTGTAAAATGACTGCATCCATATGTAAATCTGCTTCTTCTCTCATCTTTTTGCAATGTCCAGAGATTGTGGCGAGCTCAGATGTGGGTGATTACCACCATAAAGCTGATCAGATCTGATCATCGCCATCATTCCTGACACTTTAAATTCAAGTGTGGCTGCACACGCACATTATTGCTTACAGTTCCACGACTATAAGAACACCCTCAGCTCTGCTCACAGTCTGCCGCTCTGCTTCAAAAGCGTGGCCATCATCGTACGGTGTGTAAAACGCACCTAATTGCTCACGGGCTGGAGGTGTGGCGGGGCGCAGCCTCCAGCTAAAAATTTGCAAAGACGTGAGCGGAGGACAGAAGAGGAGCACGGAGAAAGAGCTGTTAGGTTCACAGCTTCCTGCCTGCCACAGTTTGTGGGCTCAGTGTGCAGATACAGTAATTAAAGTTGAGGGTGGACAGTTCCCTACGATGCGCCTTGATCACGCAGAACCGTCGACCGAGGCTATTCATTTAAACAAGAAGGGAACGCAGCAGAAGCAAGACAAGAGCCACTGGGGAGCTCTATAGGGGAGCCGAGCTGTATGTTGGTACAAAAAGGGAGACTGCGAAGATGGTGCATTTTATTTACTCTGTTCATTTTAGGGCAATAAAAACTGGCAGAGACAGATAGAGACATAGTCTCCATCTCGTACTTTTCTACTGACTAGTGGCTCATTTTACACAGCTCTGGAGGTTTGTTTCCAGCTGTGAAACAGTCCCAGCTGTCGCAAAGGGCTTTAGTTGAAGTGAGTTTTTTTTTTACCTGCTGTAAATATCGACGAGGGAAGAAATCCTCTTCACTGCTCTTTTTACACACTCACACCCGTTACCTGCGTTGTGCTCCTGTCTGGAGTTTGATGTTTCATTTGTATTTTGGGAGGTTTTCTTTGTTTTCATTTTTCTTTTTTTGTGTCTGTGCGTTAGAATACCAGTGGGCCATCCAGAGTGGAGTGGCTGAGTGGCTGCGGTAGTGGGAGTTACAAAGCCAGATGGATATGAATGCAATAGCCCTCTTTGTTCTTGCCTGGAAACTCCTGGCCTTGCTGGTGCTGTTCCTGCCTCTGCTGCTGCTGAGCTCAGTGCTCCTCACTTCCTCTGCAGCACTTCTCTCATCGTATCCACATGTATGAGGGAGTCCTCTTTATTTCCAGCATCTGTGCTGTGATGAGAAACACCATCTAACTAGGCCACTGCATAATAAGCAAGAATAGCAGCAAAGTAAAATGGGGGGGAAAAAAAGAAAAGAGAAAAGGGGGGGGGGGGGGGGGGGAGAGAATCAGTTCATTGGGGAAATGCTTACCCAACATGTAACTGCTGACAAAAGTAATTCAGTAAGCAAATATTGTCCTTATTCCTTTATTGCGCATGCATTCATTTATTATTGCTTACCTTTACCTTTACAGTTCTGCAGAGGTGCATCAGAGTTCACGTCTCATTCTCGCGGTCAAGCCCCTGAGCTGTCATGTGATCTGAATGTGACTGACAATGCACCTTTGCTGACGTTTCCTTTGGAGCGCGTGTCAACTGCAGTCCTGGGGATCAGTGCTGGTGCTGCGACATTTCTGCCATCCTCAGCATTTTAGCGCTTGATTCACTTTGTCAACAGATTCATTATTGTCTGCGAGGAAGTTGTAGATGTGGGTCTCATTATCTCCTTCTTGCTTCAGTTTGATGCTTTGTCGTACGCGTTCTTTCCGGTAAATCACGCTGTTTAAAGAAGGTTTAAGTACCAGTTGTGTAATTTAGCACAACACATTTGGACGAGCCCATGGGAGGGGCCGGGGCAAGCTCCCCTCTGCTTTATGAAATCTCAGCAAGTGAGTTTCAGCTTGTTGTATTGTTTCCAAATAACTGCCATCAAGGTCGTGCAGCCAACTTTAGAGGTCATGTGTTGCGTTTACTGGTTGTTTCTGCTGCCCCCACATGGCCATCAAGTCAGTTATTGCAGGTCTAAATGTGAATTACGGACACTTTTCTGAACTGCCTCTGTTTCCCTTTCTATCTCCAGTGTAGAGCATGACTTTCGCCTGCAGGAAGGGCAGGTTGTACGCACGTGGAAGGTGGGCGACCCTCCAGAAGGCTCGCCACAGACACCCACACCCCAGCCCACGACACCTCACCAACAGGACTCCCCACAACCAGTGCAACCCCCTGCCACCACCAAGAAGAACCGGAAGAAGTGCTTCTGGTTCCTCTGAACACCGAGAGGATGGAGACATTTTTATACTATAATGCACTGAGTAACGATCTTAAAAAAAAAAAAAAAACAAAGAAAAAAAGATTACCTGCAGAGATTTGTTTAAAGGAATGTTAAATGAACGGGTGGATTAAAATGCAAATGTACAACTGTGGGTGGAGAAAGCGCTACAAAGGTTACAATTTAAGCTGTTTCTGCTGGAGTCTAAAATAATGGTTTGACTGGGAGGCACATGTTGTTACTGCTCTTAAAATGCCTCTTCAACGCTCACAGGTCTGACACCGGTGCAGGGAAGTAAAAAGTGCTGAAGTCAAATAAAAGTAAAAGTTCAGTCCACAATATGACTCACGGTTAGGAAGCAATTAGGAGATATAAAAAGAATATATGGCGGCTAAGGGGCACAGCACGAGCGGCAGTATAGCAGATACCATGGAGCATATTTATAAATGATGTAATGAACAGAGTTTTATGGGCAAAGAGATAAAGAGAAATAGGACTTATCTTCATTACTGGACTAATGAGGGTCAGAACACCAGCTTTTATATCCAGAGACATTTAAAAAAAGAGAGAGCGAGAAAATTATTATGACCTGTATTTAAAAGTTTTATTATAATGTAATTGATGAAAATAAAAAAAAAGACACTACATGTGTCTACATGCACATACAGCACACATGCCAACACACAGAAGAGCAAATAAATCCACATATTTACATAAATAAAGGCATATATGACTTGAGAGAATGGTGAGTTGAGTTCTGTATATGTCAGAGCCGTTTTGCTTGGATGCTATATTTCAGATATGGATTACTGCTAAATAAAAGTATTTTACCACAGCTCCTTGGTATCTCTTGTCATTCAGACTTCGGTGTGCTTTTTGCCCATCACAGTGCGCAGTGGAATTATTGTGACTGATGTAATTAATTAATAAATAATGGTGTAAGAATGTGAGCATGGAAACATGGCACCGTTGTAGCTGGTTGTGTTGGTGCTGCTTCGTGTATGGTTTTCACTTTAGCGTAAGTAGCAGTGTCCGGTTTGGGAGTTGAGTCATAGACTGTGTATAAATGATAGTCACTGTGACATCCCCCATATGTTTGAAGTTTCAAAATGATGCTCTACAGAGATTACAGTTTAGATTACAGGCTATACCTGGACAGAGGTTGCAGTACGATCACATAATTCAACATGTAACATATCCAGAACGTTTGCTGGGTCTCCCAGCACAGTCTCAAGAGCATGGATTTCTGGAGATTCCAGGAGACAGGCTATTACTACTACTATTAACCCATCAGCAGACTGGCATTTGCTAACTTGTGTAAGAAGGGAGAGGATGAGCAATGGCAGAGATACAAAATGACCTCCAGCAGGCTACAGGTGTGAATGTCTCTGACCAAACAATCAGAAACAGACTGATTCCCTCTGTGTTAGCTGCCCAGTACAATGGAGCCCGACTGGCATTTGCCATAGAATACCAAAACTAGCAGGTCCACCACTTCCACCAAATCAATTCCATCTGACATCCTTTCATTCCAAACACATTACCCAGTCCATATTTGTGTAAATATCAAGCATGATTTTTTTCCCCCATTGAGATCTTCAATTTTTTTCAGCAGTTTATATTTGAATGAGCGGTGCCTTATCAACAAGCTGCATCACTCAGACACAGAATTACCCGATCAGTGCTAACATGTTCTGTAGCTAAAATAAAAACTGAATTTTATTCCGTGAAGGGAAAAAAATGCATTACAGAGTTAAGGGACTGCTGTTGTTTCTAATTTGACAGGTATCCATATTGACTCTCAAACAAATGTAGCTCCAAAAGGCACAAAAAAACACATGGACAGTGGAGAAGTCCAGTTTAGTGAATCAAAAAAGCTGCTGGCATTGACACAATCCCCTTACTTTCGCACCAGTCTGTCACACCAAGCCACCACTCCCCTAATAATGCACAGCTTTAAGCCATAACATAATTTAAATGGAGGTTAAAAAAAATATCATAATAATAATGGATTTGATTTATATAGCGCTTTTCAAGGCACCCAAAGTGCTTTACAATGCCATTATTCATTCACTCACTGGTGGAGGCAAGCTACGGTTGTAGCCACAGCTGCCCTGGGGCAGACTGACAGAAGCGAGGCTGCCATATCGTGCCATCGGCCCCTCTGGCCAACACCAGTAGGCGGTAGGGTAAAGTGTCTTGCCCAAGGACACAACGACCAGGACAGAGAGCCCGGGAATCGAACCGGCAACCTTCCGGTTACAGATACGTTTCCCAACCCCCTGAGCCACGGTCGCCGGATCATGGCCGGTACATTTCTTGAAAGAGGAGAAAGTAAGCTCCAGAGACCAAATAAAGGTTTTTGCATGGTATGTGCTGTGTCCAGTGATGTCATGAAGTTGGGCACATTAACGGGGATGGACTTGCTTTGAAGCTGGCCTCAAGTGGCCGTTAGAGGAACTGCAGTTTGGCTGTCCTCTACACTGATGTAGAATTCCTCTTGAGGTTAAGTCCCCAGAGCCTGAGGAGTTATAATAGGAATAATGGTGCAAATAAATACATAAAAATAAAAATCAATATTTATTTTTTATAATTTTCTATAAATACTTGATACCTTTGAATACTATTTGGAGATGTAAGTTTAAAATGAATAAACCCACTAAAGAAATGTAGGGAAATCAAGGCAACAACACGAGCCCCACATTTATTTTATTATTATTTTTTACATTTTATTGTAAAACAACAAACATACAACAGGATGGTGTCCAGACGCTTTTCTTTGCAAGCTCCTTTGACTACGATGACCTGGATGACTGAGAACCTTCACAGACAACAGGATGGTGTGTGGAGAAAAAACACTGCCAACAACACCAACAAAAATCCAACAATAAATAAATAATAATTATGTTAAAAAGAAGAATAAGAAGAGGAAAAAATACATATTTGGTTCTAGTGTCAGGGTTACGATTGAGTTATGATTAGATGTCCTCAAGGAGAGTTCGTCCGCTAGTCGAACCTTGGATACAGGAGGAACAATGCGGTTTTCGTCCTGGTCGCGGAACACTGGAGCAACTCTTTATCCTCTCGAGGATACTTGAGGGTGCATGGGAGTTTGCCCAACCAGTCTACATGTGTTTTGTGGACTTGGAGAAGGCATTCGACCGTGTCCCTCGGGGTGTCCTGTGGGAGGTGTTGCGGGAGTATGGGGTGTCTGGCCCATTGCTACGGGCCATTCGATCCCTATACAACCGTTGCAAGAGCTTGGTTCGCATTGCCGGCAATAAGTCGGACTCGTTCCCGGTGGGTGATGGGCTCCGCCAGGGCTGCCCTTTGTCACCGGTTCTGTTCATAATTTTTATGGACAGGATTTCTAGGCGCAGCCAAGTGGCGGAGGGCTTTCGCTTTGGTGGCCTCAGAATCTCATCTCTGATTTTTGCGGATGATGTGGTTCTGTTGGCTTCATCGGGTGAGCTCGCAGCTCCAGCTCGCACTGGAGCGGTTCGCAGCCGAGTGTGAAGCAGCAGGAATGAGGATCAGAACCTCCAAATCTGAGGCCATGGTTCTCAGCTGGAAAAGGGTGGAGTGCCCACTCCAGGTCGGGGATGAGCTCCTGCCCCAAGTGGAGGAGTTTAAGTATCTCGGGATCTTGTTCGCGAGTGACGGGAGAAGGGAGCCGGAGATCGACAGATGGATTGAGGCTGCAGCTGCAGTAATGCGGACGCTGCACCGGTCCGTCGTGGTGAAGAGGGAGCTGAGTGTAAAAGCGAAGCTCTCAATTTACCGGTCGATCTACGTCCCTACCCTCACCTATGGCCACGAGCTGTGGGTAGTGACCGAAAGAACGAGATCGCGGATACAAGCGGCAGAAATGAGCTTCCTCCGAAGGGTGGCTGGCCTCTCCCTTAGAGATAGGGTGAGAAGTTCGGCCATCCGGGAGGGGCTCAGAGTAGAGCCGCTGCTGCTCCACATCGAAAGGAGCCAGCTGAGGTGGTTTGGGCATCTGACAAGGATGCCCCCTGGGCGCCTCCTGGGTGAGGTGTTCCAGGCATGTCCCACCGGGAGGAGGCCCCGGGGCAGACCCAGGACACGCTGGAGAGATTATATCTGTCGGCTGGCCTGGGAACGCCTTGGTGTTCCCCCGGATAAGCTGGAGGAGGTGGCTGGGGAGAGGGAGGTCTGGGCCTCTTTGCTTAGGCTGCTGCCCCCGCGACCCGGCCTCGGATAAAGCGGATGAAGATGGATGGATGGATGGATAGATGTCCTCACTAAGATATGAAAATGTGTATATTTGTGTGTGTATGTTGCAATTATACGGATGTGCTGAGTAGCTGTATGAAAGTGCTATATGTGGATGTGTGAGGGTCTGTTCAGTCTAGAAAATCATATTTTTGAGATAAAATATATTGAAATAAATTACTACACACACACACACACACACACACCAACAACAACAACAACAACTATGTGTTATGCTTTAGAAATGTATTGTATCTTTTACATGCAACATCTCACTAATTTAGTTGCCCCCAGTTTTCAAATAATTTCAATGAAATTGTAATATTTACTCTTTGAAATGTGTTAGCCGAGCAGAGAAAATGAATGAAGTCATTTAAAAATGGAGCATGGGTATCACTGATTATTATTAGGCATTTATCACTTCTAAGAAACAATCACTGTTGACTTCTAGGAACATTTCTAAGACATCAAAAAGAGACGAGTCTTCAGTCCTCAGATGGCAGCTCCGACAGCCCACTTTTGTGGACACTCCAGGGCAAGTCTCGGGAAATTAAGCCTCAGCTGTTTGATGGCTGTGAGAAGCCCCAAATATTACTACTTAGTAATTCATGACACACATAAGCTGCTTCTGCGAGGCTCTGAGGTGGTGTGAGATCCTGGCCTAATTTATTCCAAACTTCGGAGTTCTAGCGTTAGCTCTCAGTTTTGTTTGCCTGCTTGTTTGGATTTGCACAACAACTGGCAGTTTCCACTTTGCCTCAAACAAAGCAGCTAGACACAGACTGTGCTTTGTTTCTGCAGGGGAGAGTTATTGGAGGGGAAAGATGTTTCAGGATATTTCAGGACGTCCACAGCTCTTTATGTACTGGACATGTATCTGCTACATCCTCCCCCCCACTCGCTCAGGACAAGAGTATATATGTACATATGCACAGATAAGTGCAGGCACACACTGTTTCAAGCAGTTTTAAACTCCCAGTAGAGGTGGGCAGATTGATCCAAATCAATAGTAGCAATGCCAGTGGTGGTATTGGTATTGGGTTGATACTAATGCGGTAGGATCAATACTTTGTTTCTATCCTATCCTTTTTTTTTTTGGGGGGGGGGGGGGGGGGGGGGGGGTAAAGAAAATATACTTAAAACATGCACTATGACAAATGTCTAAATAATGTTTTATTAATGTAAAACATTTTAACCACAAGTGCTTCAGAGACAGCCACATTTGCAGATCTCCAAAAGATGCAGTTTCAAAATACATGAAAAGCTGAAAGGTGTGTTTTGTTGTGCCAACTAAGTTTGTGAAAAATCAGAGTTTCAAGAATTTTCAAAGGATTTTTATTTTTTGTTTTGGGGTTTTTTTTTTTGTCATATGTTTGAACAGACATGTGCCAGACATTGTATTAATACAATTTAAAATGTTACATCAGTAGTTTAGTGGTCATTAAAGTGTGTTCAGAGTTTATAAACCGATGATGATTCATCTCATAAGTCATGACACACTGCTCTCCGCATAAGTTTATTAAGCTAAAAGTATTGGTACTGGTATCGCCAATACTGGCCCTGTATATACTTATTGGATCAACACCAAAATCTGCAGTATCGCACATCACTACCCCCCAATGTTCACTGACATGACTGCACTGCCGTGTAGAAGTCGAAAAGCTCGCTCTGCACGTGCATATAAGCAACAAATTCACAAACACAAACTCGGCCGCATACGCAACTGCACACATTCTCGCAACTACACACACACACACAGGCACTCACATCCAATCTCACAGCTAACATATTGTTCTCAGACCAACACAATGCATTATCTCCCCCGCAGTTGTTCCTCTCTCCCTCACAACCGGGCACACGCTCCTTCCTGGTAGCTCTGTGTGTGCTGTGCAATGCTGAGAGGAGTGTAGCGTTGTCAGTCATTAATCTGCTACAGCACAGCCTGTAATCCTGATGACAGAGCGGAGCGGGCTTACAGAGAGCAGAGAGGATCTGAGCCCAGCCTGGAGTGGGGAACAAAGGAGCCAGAGAAGACTGGCTTTGAATCTATAAAGAGAAAGGAAGTGTGTGTGAGTGTGTGTGTGTGAGTGTGTGTGTGTGTGTGTGTGTGTGTGTGTGTGTGTGTAAGGATTCTGAGGTGAGGTCGGTAACTATTTTGTCAGCACTGCAGCAGTGTTATTCAAGAATGCTGGCACACACAAAAGCTACACATGGAAAGCTACCCTGGCTGCCGGTGTGTCACACTGACATATAAGATAAAGCGCCTCTGGTCCAGGCTTGTCTGCAGAGAAATGCGAGAGAACAAGCTTATTTCAACGGCCTCTTCAAAGAAACATCAAGGGTCAAAGTTGGCTCACGCAATTCGGTGCAACATCAAGGAGGCTGAAAATGAAGGAGGGGTGGGGGGGAACATGTCTGGAGGCATCAACAAGCATGCATAATGGGCATGTGAAAACAACCGTCCCTACACGCTGAGAGGAAGCGGTAAAGCTATTACTGCATGAGTCATTGAGCTTCGGCTGCTACTTTGCCACATTACAACTAAAGAGGTCATTTCGCAGTCACTCAGAGTGAGAAGTCAAGAGGTGCAGCAGCCTTAACCTGTCCGCCGGTCCTGCAGCGAATATTGTTTGGAGGCTAATGCAATAAATGATGCAACATAAACTGTCTTCTCTCAATGACTTAATAATGATGCTGATAAACAAGCCCCAGAGTTGCAATGATACTTGAAAGTACTTTCTTTTCTTTGAACTGAGAAAGAAGCCTCATTAGTGACCAAATAAAAGAAAAATATGGATTGAATGCGGACCTGGGGATCCAAATTAAAACACACACACACACACACACCGACTGACACAATGCCTGGGCACATCCTCTGGCTTATCTTTGTAGATTTCAGAGGCACTACACACAAACGCACAGTTATATTTATGAGCGAATGCATCAGTTGGAAATGGTAAATAATGAATTAAAAAGTACCCATTTCAAGACGACCTGCCAAGTTTCTGAGTCAACTGCGATAGCTGCAGATTGGTTTAATAAAATATGAGCTAAATTCTCCCCTGCCACTGCTGGCACTGATGCAAAAAAAAAAAAAGGCAGGGTGGGGGCAATGTAACATAAACACGCCGTGGCTGGGGCTGAGAAAGGACTCGAAGTGGTTCTGTGACACGAAGGGTTTTCGAGGGTTTTTCCAGCTGTGGAGAGAAATGTGATGGGATGTCCTCGGCACACGCTGAGGTAACAGGAAAACAAAAAAAAAGAAGAAGGAAAATTCCAACCAGCTGAATTCGTTAATAATCTATTTGGCTCTGTTCTGGACATCTTCCACTCAGAGGAAAACCTCAGAGAAGGCACACACAGCAGAGATCTTAAGAAAGAGTGGGATGATATGTGACAAGGGGGCCCTGACTGAATTCATGCTGGAGGAGGTTCAGAAGAGCCAGACCAACTTCCCAATAGTATACAATATTAGCTTTGGAGGAACACCTACGTAGGAGCTGTTCTCATTAAAATGGTTTTAATTCCTTTCACTTCTAATGACTTTCTCTGTGTTGCCACAATACAGTTTAGCTCACTGCACGTGTGTTAAAAGTGTGTTTTTAATCAGGCAAAAACTAACTAAAGTATTTCTCCTTATTTAAAGCTCTTTGCATTTTTGAACCCCCCTTCCTTAAGACTGAGCATATTTATGCCACAAATCAAACACACTGGAATTCTACTTTCAGCTGCTTCCTTAATCACAATGGGGTGCCACAGCAAGAAGCTCCACATTTCTTGACAGATTTTTTTGTACACCAGACACAATCCCCAAATGATTTGTGCCTCCTGCCGGAATCGAACTGGTAATCATTCATTTGATAGGAAAACATAAACCATTTCACTGTGGAGCCTCTGCGCTAGGGTTTTAGTAGTTGTAGTAAAACTAATATCGGGCTTTAGGGACGAAACTTGTTTTTCTGTCTCTTTGAGATGCCACGGTTGAAATGTCGGTCATTTGACATTTGCATGCCTTTTTTATTTTATATTCGCGTACGTGACACTTGGTCATGTTCAAGCCAATAATCAGCCTTGTGTGAAAAAGCTTTCTCCACATCTAAAAGGAGTCACTCTGCCCACACGCTGTGGCAAAAAAAAAATAATATATATATATATATATATATATATATATATATATATATATATATATATATATATATTTTTTTTTTTTTTAAATGTGCAGGGGTATCCTACAAAAAGGTTGAAGGCTGTCTTCGGCAGTTCCCCCTTAAGTGCTATTTCTTACATGACATTTTGGACAGTGGAAATTGCAGGCTGGAAGTGCTTTTCCTATCTTTTTAAAGGCTCCCACTGCCATTGATTAGCCTTATTTTAGAGCCCCTTAGGCATTTGGCTAGAGAAGCCCGTTGTAGCAAAGCATTTCCGTGAGGTTTGAAGAGAGAATTTTTAAAACTATTTCCAATCACGCTTCTTTATAACGTGAGACGTTTGCTTGTGCAGAAAGGACATATAAGAGACAGGAATGTCTTTCACAGAGACGTTTATTGAGGTAAATAGAGTGCAGCAGAACAAGTTAACACGTGTCAAGCCACTGTCACTCTGGAAGCCTTCCTGACAACAGGGTGCACATTTCACAAAGTGTATCCGTTTCTGAGCATTCCGCATTCCTCACTGTCTGGATCCAAGATGTTACATATGTGGTGAGCCCGTTGAGACAGAGAATGTGAAACTATGCAAGGTCTTTCTCCCCAGCATAGAAGTGAGTAGCTCTGAAGGTACCAGATGCTGAATCATTACATTCCTCCACGTCTGGCTGTTTCACTGAACGGCTCTGGTGCAGTAATTGGCCTCTGAGAGACTCCTCATCAGAGTGACCCCTTGTGCTTTTTGACCTCTCTTACAAGTCTTTAGGAGTAAAAGTGCAATGAATTGTTGAGGCTTTGAGTGCATCACTAGCCTAATATTAATTTGAATAAAATGCAAAAATGCAAAAGTCAGCCTCCCTGGGAAAGTCTATGCCAGGGTGCTGGAAAGGAGAGTTCGTCGAACCTCGGATACAGGAGGAACAATGCGGTTTTCGTCCTGGTCGCGGAACACTGGAGCAGCTCTTTATCCTCTCGAGGATACTTGAGGGTGCATGGGAGTTTGCCCAACCAGTCTACATGTGTTTTGTGGACTTGGAGAAGGCATTCGACCGTGTCCCTCGGGGTGTCCTGTGGGAGGTGTTGCGGGAGTATGGGGTGTCTGGCCCACTGCTACGGGCCATTCGATCCCTATACAACCGTTGCAAGAGCTTGGTTCGCATTGCCGGCAATAAGTCGGACTCGTTCCCGGTGGGTGATGGGCCTCAGAATCTCATCTCTGATTTTTGCAACATTAATGTATAACCACATGAAGAATTTCTAGAAGGTTGGTTCAAAGAACAAATAAAATAAAAACAATCAGAATTGTTGACAAAAAATGGTGATAAAAACTGTCTGCCTCTTTGAACATATGATGTCAATGATGTAGATTTATGATTTATGTGATGGTTTCATTAAACCATACAAACATATATACCAAACACAATGCCAGAGAAAAGGATTTTTTCATGTTTATCACTCAGCTGATTTCCTGTTTTGCATTTTTTTTCCATTGGCTCTCGTGCAGTCTTGGTAGTTTTAGTTTGTTTCTTTTCCACACAAGTTCCATTCACCACGTCTTCATCAGCTCCTTTGCTAAGCTCTTCCTTATAGCTACTGTGCGCAGCCTCCCCCTACTTGTCAGACTGTCTTTGAAGCCATTGTTGTCCAGCTGTTCAAACATTTCCTTGAGCAGTTCCTGTCTATTTTTTCCTTGTGCATGCCTGTTTGTCTGCTCTTTGAGTTATCATCTTTTTTTTTTCTTCCTTTTTTTAGTCTCCTTTGATTTCTGCTTTTGCTTCCTCCCTCGCTGGATCTGTTTGCTTCTCCCGATCACCTTTCTTGCCATTAAAAAATTTGGATTTTGGACTTTTGCATTTGTGTTCTTCCATTTCAAGTCACGCGCATCCTCTTGGAGGCTAACGCCACAAAACTTGTCCTCTCGATGTTACTGATGTGCTTGTTCCCTTGTTCCCTGCTTTGCACCCGCACTGTTAGTGGCAAACACTCGCGTCTTCAAAATGGCATGTCATGCAGCAAAACCCATGATGCCACACAACAGAGCATACAAAACAGCAAGAACAGTTGAACAAAGAAGAAGAGTTCACGCCTGTGATGCCTGCAGGGCAGTCAGTGTGCTCAGGAACACGTTTGACAATTATTTTCAGGGGAATATGTCACTGCTTGAGAAGACTTTTCTGAACATCAAAGTCGGTCTCTCTGAAGACATGTTAGATAACTTCAAAGTCTTGTGACTGCTTTGCCAAGAGGTGCTTTCCCTTTGTTTTGCTCAGCTAGTTTTGTTTTCCATTTCATTGTGCAGCAGATGATAAAGACTGTGAGTCCACATTGCATCATGGACCTGCTCTCTGTAATTTACCGCTCAAGGTCTGAACAGGCATCGGGCGAGACTTTAACCACCAAAATATTCTGACAGGTAGGTACGCGAGGAAGAAGCTCCGAGAAGGTCTTTTGAAGCTGTGTCATTTCTTTCTCTCTCTTTTTTTCTTACTTTGAAAGCATCATGAATCGAGATGCCATGATGAAATTACATTATAATTTTGTAATTTCCAAATTTTTGTCTGATTGCACATCAAATCTATCATTCTAAATATTATTTTCTCCCTAAGGCTGTTATTTTGACGGCAGCAGAGATATTGTCCGAGAATTACTCAGACCTTCAGGTTACACGGAACACAAGAGAACGGATGCTCCAGACAATATTTTTCTTTATCTAACAAGATTTTTTTTTTTTTGTGAGACCTTCCTTTCATTCCTCAAAGAAAATCAGAACAAATAAATGTCGCCAAAGTCTCTGGATGATAAAGGTTTTTAAATGGGAGATGTATATAAGTATGTATGAATACAAAGTGCAGTATGGCAGAAGGGAACAGCTGCTCCCTTTTCAGAAATGATCAGCTGTTGTGCTGCCTTTATTTCCCACGGCATCAAAACAGCAACTAGAGGCTGAGGCCTACGCGTCTTCTTAATTAGTAAGTCATCCTCCAACAATATCCTGCATACATGCTGTTATGAACCTCATCTACCTGCTGCACATATACTAGGTCTCTAGTGACATAATTATATCACTGATGCCGAGGCATTAGTTGGAATTACTATGAGTGTCGGTGGATGTTATAGAAACATCTCTGCATATTGGCCTTGAGCCCATTCAGGCAAAATAAAATCACAGTATGAAATACATAGCGTGAAGTGGAAAATGAAGCATCCGTTCGTCCAATCTTTGCCTGTCGAGCACACTAAGCACGATCTGAAATTTGTGTTTGAGTTTGAATATTTGAGTATTTATTGGATTTGTGAAGCTTTGGTTTAAGTTTTCATGAGTAAAACAAAGCAGTGTTGTGCACATTTGACTTACGCTGTGTAGTTAGAAATGAACAGCGGGACTGTGGGAAAATAAAAGAATGGCAGGATGGCTGTTTTTAGCAGCTTTTTGTCTGATGTAAGTCAAGAAAAGGCGCCGGCTCTTCTGAAATAAAGTATAATGATTTGACTAACAGGAACACACTGAGATATGCTGTGTCGCATATTCTTGTTAATCATCCTCTGGTTCCTATCATCCCCTGCCATTTGCATTTTTTTCATGTAATAAAGTATTGTAGAAGTATAAAACATGGAATAATCGCTTACTTTGGCTCTGGATGAGAGGATTTGTTTTATGTGCAATGTAACTAAGGCAACTGAGCTATTCAACTTTGCAGATCACACAGATTATTTCAGTTAATTCATCTTCTTCTCCAAATTTTTCTTCACTTTAATCTCAATACTAAACAAGTTAAAAAAAAATGTTATGTATGGTGGTGAGAAAAAAGCTTCTGCTTGGATTGATCTTTGATGTCAGCTGCCGCAATCAAGCACCTAGCCATGCAACTGTAGCATTCCCAGCCTCCTCTGGCATTAACATCAGCATAACCAGTGTGCACTGGGAGTTTCACTGTATGGGTTTCCATGGCCATCAGTTCCAGTAGGTGTAACATGTCAGTGTCCCAGTACTGATGTCTGGTCTTCGTTAACAAATAGGTGTATTAGCACAGGCTTCAAAAACAGGCTGATAACATCAACAGAAAAACTGAGAGGCGTAGGTTAGCGTTTCAAAAACAAAAAAAAATCAAACAAGTACTTAACGTTTTATTTGAAGCTGGAAGAGGTAACTATGGCGTCTTAAAGAGTTTAGATGAGGAGTAGACAACATTTTGTTTCCAGAGTGCCACACTGACTTTGATAAAGCAAGAAAAGGACTGCATGGTGGAAAAATGGCAAATGGCCTGTATTTGTATAGCGCTTTACTTAGTCCCTAAGGACCCCAAAGCACTTTACACTACATTCAGTCATCCACCCATTCACACACTGGTGATGGCAAGCTACATTGTAGCCACAGCTGCACGGGGGCGCACTGACAGAGGCGAGGCTGCCGGACACTGGCGCCACCAGGCCCTCTGACCTCCACTAGTAGGCAACGGGTGAAGTGTCTTGCCCAAGGACACAACGACTGAGACTGTCGGAGCCGGGGCTCGAACCGGCAATCTTCCAATTACAAGACGAACTGCCAACTCTTGAGCCACAATCGCCCCATAAAGAAACTAAAACCGTGATTACAAAAAAATATCACCTAAATGCTTTAAGAACATTTAGCCTACATCTCTTCAGGTGTTTCACATTCACCACTGTGTAGGTCACTGTTGAAACACATTGGACTGGAATAGAGTTAAACAGCAGAGCGGACTTGTTGCAGTTATTTGTTTCAAGATTCCTCTGTATGCTGCTCTTTCTTATTGCTTTTTTTGAGGGGGGCTGTTTTGTTTTGTGGGCTGGATTGAGATAGTTGGCTGGGTGGTTCCTGTCCTCAGGCCATATTTTGCCTATGTGCGGTTTAGATGCTCAGCCCACAGTTAAACAAACTGCTGATAAATGAAAACAGCTTATATCTATGGCTACTCCTTTCAAGCTGGCTAACATATGTAACCTATCATGATGTACCTTTCACTGAGCATGGTATCCATGAGAGGTAAATATAGGGGAACTTTCTGCTCTTCAACCAAATATCAACCTGTAAACAAAATAGCCACCGAGATACTTTTTGGAAGTACTAGTCAAGCTCAGAGTGGTCAGTCTGTAAGCTATAAGGTTGTGCTCGTCTCGCTCTGTGTGCTAACGCTGTAACTGATTGGTAAATGGTAAGTGGACTAGATCTTATATAGGGCTTTTCTACTCTACCTGACCACTAGGAACTTTATACAACATGCCTCACTCCCCCATTCGTACAGTCACTGCTTCTTTGGTGAAGTGCTTTCTATCTAACGTTCACACACATTCACTCTCTGATGGATGCATTGTGCATTGGAGAGTAACTTGGGGTTAGTATCTTGCCAAAGGAGCAGCCAGGGATCAAATGACCAGCCTTCCAATTAGTAGATGACCTGGTCTCCTGAGCTAGAGCCACCCCTCAGCCACTTTTGATGACCTCTCACCCTAAAGGCTGGGATAAGCACCAGCCACGATAAACAAAGTGGTTGGCTGGCTCGATGGACTGTAAGTTTGTTATTGGTGGTAGCTGCTCCTTGCTGACTGCTTTTCTGTATTAAATATTTAGCACACGAGTAGGAAACTGACACTGAATTTTAGGTAAAATAAATAATAAATATTAATAATAATAAATAAATATTTCTATGCTGCAGCAGGTAGATGGAGACACCTGCTCCAGTATTTCCTTTATAAAGCCCACCCTTCCTATTCTTCAGCATGCATCTTTTGTTTCTCAGCCATAGACAGTATAAAATATGTACAGGGTGGGCCATTTATATCGATACACCGTAATAACATGGGAATGGTTGGTGATATTAAAGTCCTGTTTGTGGCACATTAGTATATGTGAGGGGGCAAACTCCTCAAGATGGGTGGTGACCATGGTGGCCATTTAGAAGTCGGCCATCTTGGATACAACTTTTGTTGGTAATGTCACAAGAAAAACAATGGTGTGCTTGGTTTCAACGTAACAAACAGGACTTTAATATCACCAACCATTCCCATTTTATTACGGTGTATCCATATAAATGGCCCACCCTGTACATTCAATTCAATTTCAATTCAATTTTATTTATATAGCGCCAAATCACAACAAAAGTCGCCTCAAGGCGCTTCATAGATACAGAGAAAAACCCAACAATCATATGACCCCCTATGAGCAAGCACTTTGGCAACAGTGGGAAGGAAAAACTCCCTTTTAACAGGAAGAAACCTCTGGCAGAACCAGGCTCAGGGAGGGACGGCCATCTGCTGCGACAGGTTGGGGTGAGAGAAGGAAGACAGGATAAAAGACATGCTGTGGAAGAGAGACAGAGGTTAATAACAGATATGATTCAATGCAGAGAGGTCTATTAATACATAGCCACTCTGACATCACCTACTAGTTTTGGACTTTTTGTTTTGAACCCTCAACACTAACATTTTGGCTGTTGTTAATGCTAATTCTTCAGGTAATGCTAGTTAGCTTGGTTAGCAAGCTATGTCCACAAATTGTATGCATGCAACACACAGACATAATAATTTGGCTAATAAAAGATAGACAAATAATCCACAACAATTAATAATATTAGTAAGATAATTCAGTAAAAAGTCTCACAATGGCACAAACACAGCAGAGAGATCCACTTCAGTTGCTCGGATTAATGGAGTTGAGGCCTAGCAGCACCTGCTGCCTAGAGCTGCCTATGCCTTGATATCTCTAACTCAATCATCCAAACAGGTAAGTCACAAAAGAATTCAACTTAAATATACCACCTAGAGCAGGGAGGATGCCATTTTACATCATTGGCCATCTATCAAGACTTTTCAGGCTTGAACTTTAAGGCATAGATGTGTAAAATTACAGAAAAAACGTCCAGTAGTTCATCGTTCATTGCCCAGATGGTCCTGCAATTATGAAGTGAAAATGTTGATGTTGTTGTTTCTGTCTATTGCTTTATGAGTATGAATAGGGGAAGTCTTTATCAGTAGGAAAACATCTAAAGAAAAATAAATAAATAAAAAATGAAAGTACAGGTCAAACTTATGCCAACGGGGTCTTTTTCCTCTAATATTTATCATGTCTGATTACTTGAGCTTTCTATTTTTTAAAAAAAATACAGACAGCTCATTCATTTTATTCGCAAAGACTAAAGAAAAGATCTATATAAGTAAAGTATAACCCACAGAGCCCAATAAAGGACAGACTGTAGCTGATCCCCGGCCTCCATATTGAAGTAATTTGATAGAAGCTACTAGTCAGTGAAGGAGTCAAGTCTTCACAACTTCAGCCGGCAGAACATCGGGTGCATCCTGTGTCTTTGAGCCAGCGGATTTCCCGCAATGTGAAGCATCTGCAGCAGAAAAGAGTGCGGGGACAGCTCGTGAAACACCTGGGCACCGGCTATTTACTGAAAGAAATAAGCAGCAATGGCGCGTTTTATTGCGCTGTGGGTGGGAACTCTCCTCCAGCTTTGCCACGCAACGATTTATACAAACGACTGGGCGATAAAAATAAGAGGGGACCTCGAATCTGTGAACACGATAGCAGAGAAATATGGATTTACTAACATGGGACAGGTGAGTGCCCTCAAACATGAAGAGGGCAATTATTTACACAATTACCAGACTTGCATTTGGAAGTGTCATTTATTGGAAAACTGGAAATATTGGACAAATTTAACTGTGGAGCCACTAATGGCTGTACTAATATTTTTTTTAGGATTGCATCAAAAGTTGTTGATATCTGTCTGTACTGTATGGACACACTACAGGCAGTGCTAGTGCTGGGAACATAACCAGTAACCATAATCCAAAGTTGCTTCTCTATGAGCCACTGCTGCATTAGTTGCACTCATTTTAGACTCATTTTTCTACACTTTCATAAAGTAACAGTTAAACTCCAAAGACATAGCATGCTGTACTTTATTGCACATGGGATAGATGTTCAGTTTTCACAGCAGGTGATAGGAACCAGAGAGACCCATTCAAACTAAAAAGACGGCTATACAGTAATCTTATATTGCTGAGGTTGAAAATCAAAAAGTAATTATTTGACTAAAACGATATTAATGAAATATTTAAGGGCATAATTTGTTGTTCTCTTGCAATAGTGTGAGATGTCATGTGTTTTATTAACTAGTCATTACTCAGTGGACTGCGCTTGTATAAAAATATTAGCTGACATACATTACAGAATGCACACAGTGACGTGGTATGTGCAGCTACACCAGTACACAGATGAGCAGCAGTGTGGCTGAAACCTTTTGGCTCAGGTTGCCCTGGGCTGTAAAACTATCAGAGGTATAAGGTAGCCGTGTTAATAAAAGACACCACGAGCAGTTTAATAATTAAAAAGCTGCTTTGCACAGTAGCAGAGCAGAACGAGCAGCACGCGTCCACCTGCAAACAAAATCATTTCGAGGATCTGATGTGTGTTTTCACCAGATTGGAGACCTGAAGAGGCATTACAGTTTTCGCCATCATGAGACGGCGAATCAGTCCAAAGTAGGCAACAAAGAAGTGACAGATCGCGTCGCCAAGGAGACCAAGGTATAGTAATGAGATATGAGTAGGACTGGGAGGCTACTGGATTATTAATCAGCAGCATCATGTCCCCTCCGTACACTCCACGTACACATAGGGACACATGTTCATTGTTCTGGTCCCTCCCCTCACATTACAGCTTTGTGTGCACGAACACTAACAACACCTAAAGATGTCAGAAGTCCTTAAAGATCAACAAGGTGTTCAGGGTTGCATCAAATTCTTATAGTATCAATAAGCAGCTTGGGCATATAGTACAATCAAACAGGTTCCAACTAGGGAAAGGGAACCATCCAAGGAGCTTTTGAGTGTACATTTAGTAAACAGCTTGGGATTCATCTTTTTCACAGCATTTAGCGTACGTCAGACTTTTTAGCATTAATGTCACTTTGTACCAAATTTTTTGCTCATGTATAATCGAGTAGTGTCTGAAATCACAACACACTAACATAATATAATTCAGATTGTATGACCTATGGACTGTATATCAAAGATGAATGTTGCCTCGAGCTGAGTTTTTTTAAAAGGGAGAATGAATGATTAAGAATTCAATAGACCACTCACTTCTCCTACATCAACGTGGCATGCTAAGGAAAGGCCCAGAATCATAACCTTCTATGTTTGTTATCTGTTTTGATTCTAATGGAGATCACACTTTACAATTGAACATCATCTTCTATTCAGTGAAACCTCAAAAACACAAAAAGCACAACACAGAAACTCAACTGCAATGAGTTTACTGTGGTGTAAGAGACAAAGGGCTATTTTTATGTTTACTTCTATACAACTGGACTATTGCAAAACAGAGGAGGCTCCCCCTGCTGGCCAACAAAAGTAAAGCTAAATTCAGCCTTTAACCATAACATGATTTGCTACATGACAAAATTCCTGAGAAAGAGTCACAGAAGTTAAAAAAAAAACAAACACTATTATTGTATTATTGTGAATTTTCAAGAATTTCAATAAGTGCCCTATAACGGGTTCAGAAGCAGGAAACTACTTCTTTGGTGGAGCCATGTTTGCAGCTTTACTAAGCACAGTATTTTTTTAAAACTGAATTCTAACATCAATGCACTAACAGGATTATAATGGCAGCTGTAACATGGAGCTGCTCAGGAGTTTCAGAGCACATTAGCACGTATTTGATAAATGAACTCAGAGACCCTAACAACCATTAACAGAACCAAGAAATGTAATTAGTTTTGCAGGAACAAAAACAATTAAAAACTTACTGGGGAAGCGCATTTTTTTAAATAAATAATTCTGAATTTGCACCAAATTTAAAACCTTTTAACAACTAAGAGCAGATATTGGCCTCATAAAGGCACTAGCGGAAAAGTTTAGCGTCCACATTTTGTGATACTTCACTGAACAAAGTTACCATTTTGACCTTAAAACAGTGTTATATGAGCAATCTACAGAATGATCAGGGTGTGTTTATATTTCAGTGAGACAGCCGCGTGTTGCAGCAATTTGGGATTGTGGTTTTTTTGTTGTTGAACGAAGAGGGTGCAAGTCATTAGCTTGCACTGATTATGTTTGTGCCCTTTGTCTTTGATAAGTCATCAGAGTATCAACCAGAGGTACAGTGTCAGGGCCCCTCCTCTTGAAAACATAATTGTTTTTTGCCAGTGCAGTAAATGCATTATAGCTGCCGAAATATTTCACAATGGATCCAAACATTCCATTGGAATGTCTAAAAGTAGACATAAACATCTGTACAAATGTTCCTTTTAAGGTGGAATGGCTCAAGCAGCAGGTGGTCCAGAGAAGAGTGAAGAGGATCTCCAGAGCCGGTCATATCTCTCCTATCCCCATGAGGAGAAAGCTCTTCCCTGCTACGCACCATCAGTCCAGCGACCACACGCAGGACTTCAGCGACCCAGCGTGGAACCGCCTGTGGTACATTGTGAGTCAGATTGTTTTGTTTTCCTTTGCCATGCTCAAGTCTGAAACATAGACACACAAACGCACACAAACCCAGACAGACAGACAGAGCCTAAAATAGACCCGCATTTATTCTTTACTCCTGAGGGTGAAGCTGAATGTCCCACTATTTCGCTCCACAGCAGTGCAGTGACTCCAAAGCCTGCCAGTCTCACATGAACATTGCAGCGGCCTGGAGGAGAGGGTACACTGGGAAGGGTGTGGTGGTGTCTGTCCTAGATGATGGCATCGAGAGAGAGCATCCGGATCTCAAGCCAAATTATGTAAGTGCCCTGGGATGGGACACTCTTCTTGGGAAGGGGACATTAATCATAAGCAGTTTGGCAGAGCTCTTAGTGTAAGAGCTCAGACAGATATTGCGAGCAGGGTTTTTGGGCCAAAGGTTTGGAAAGGCCAGCTAAGAGTATTGGAATGGACATTAAACGTCTGATCCACTTAGCTGTTGAGTGGGCTGGTGAATAATGCTCTTTGTGATTTGTCTGATGAAATACAGTCAGATAGCTGCTGGCATGGTGTTATGTGCCGCGACTTAGTATCTATCTGATTTAGGATCCTTTTGCCAGCTTTGATGTGAACGGACAAGACCAAGATCGTTCTTCTAACAGTGCTGTTAACAAGTGAGTACTTTGTATCTCTGGAATTTTCTTTGCACCTGCTTTGCAGCTTCCCTGTCATAATCCAGAACTCTAATTAATGCATGCTTTCCCTTTCCGTTTTCCAGTAATTACATGCATGTATGGATATGCAAAGTCCCCAGTCTAAATTCTCTCTTCGCATAGCTTGATGTAACGGAAATAGCCCGTCTTCTCCTCATGCATATGCATTTAACCTCGTGTTCTGATGTTCTCCTCCTTTCTTCGAAGCCATGGGACTCAGTGCGCAGGGGTGGTTGCTGCGGCTGCAAATAGCTCTCGGTGCACCGTCGGAGTTTCTTTCCACGCACGCATAGGCGGTGAGTCCATGTGACGCCATGAAACTCGCACGCCGAAGGACTTCTTGAAAGGCAAAGTTTTGTAGATACAGTAGGGGATTCAAACTTTATCATCGCTTTGGTGCTATCCTTTTCCCCCAGGCATCCGAATGCTGGATGGAGATGTAACAGACATCGTGGAGGCCCAGTCGCTTAGCTTCAGTCCAGGGTATATTGATGTTTACTTAGCCGGCTGGGGCCCAAAAGATGACGGGGCCACTCTGGATGGACCTGGACCGCTGACTCGTCTTGTTTTACAGAACGGCGTTCAAACAGTGAGAGAAAAAAGTGTGGCTGTGTTTGTTTATGTCTGTGTCCCACCTGCGGCTGTATATTTACTGCAAGAGCTGTTCTGTTTTTTTCCTCAACATCAATATGTAAATATCATAAATAAATTAATCTCCTCTGTCTGCTTTACCCAATTAATCTCAGGGCCGGCAAGGGAGGGGATCCATCTTTCTTTGGCCGTCAGGAAACGGAGGGGAAAGAGGTGACTACTGCTCCTGTGACGGCTACAGCAACAGTATCTACACTATCTCTATCAGCAGCAGCACTCAGCGTGGAAGCCAGCCAGATTACCTGGAGCCGTGCCCCTCCACGCTGGCAACGGCGTACGGCGGATTGGACAGAGAGGAGATGGTGAGTGTTGCTAACAGAGAACTTAATTAAGATGCACATGATTCAAAAAATAGCTTCTTTTCTTCCACCGTAGTGAGCAGCCACGCTCTCCTGCCATCAGTCTGTTGAAGATAGCTTTACCCAAATGCTGGAAAAACATTTTCTCGCCTCAATCCAAAGCAACATTCATATAGACACAAACACAAGTTGCTGAATCTAAAAAAATGTGTTGCGAAAGGCAACATTTCTGTTAACTATTAGTTTGCACTGTGGAATCTCAGAGGCTGAAGTTTGCAAAAGTTGCAACTCAATGAACCACAAGACCTCTGGGCTCCTTTCTGTCCTTGAGCCAACCATGAACTCTCCTTTATTATAAAGTATTCAGTATGTCCAGTGTGTATGTGTGTTGGCCTGCTGGGTCAGGACAATGATCCTAAGCACAGCAGCAAATCTACAATAGAAAGGCTCAGAGAGAAAAGAATCACGGTGTGGAACCGGATTGAAATGCTGTGGTGGGACTTCAAAGGAGCTGTGCGTGAACAAATGCCCCAAAAATGAAATGAAGCAATGTTGTGGGCCAGAATTCCTTCACAGAAACATGAGCTACTGGTAACGTGTCTCACGGTGTTGTGGAGACAACTTGATAACTTGTGATATACAAGCTATTAAATCATGCAAAATATGCAGTTTTTTACAGACAAGAAGGAAAACAAGAAAAACAATGGTCTACTATCTTTAAGAGGTTATATAATTCTTTTAAATATTTAATATTTTAGACATAAATGTCCAAAAGCAATTATTATTTTACAATAAGAGGAAGAAGTGAAGCAATGCAAGGCAGTGATACTGACTAAACTCCAGTTGCTTCTCCTGAACACAGATTACGAGATATTTGTCATGTTATGACATTAATGTTTGCACTGCATTTAGCACTCAGAGGGCATGAAGTTATTTAGATAATAAAATTATATTAACTGCTAATTTAAAAGTCATTTTTGCACTGTTTCTGATGATGACACTGGATGTCTTAGAGTAGTTGGATTTAACATTCACCGGCATCTTGCCAGCTGCTCAAAGCCAGAAAATACACATTTGGGATATTAAGCATTGGCTTTGGGCAGTGGTGTTGGGGGGTGAGCATGCAACGTCTGCTGAGTGTGATAGTCTGAGACACCTGTCAATCAACTAAATATGCCCAAGACGGGGGCTCTGTGAACTTTTGTCTCTGCAGAACAAAGCTGAACTTGTGAAGTCACAGAAAGGAGCAGCTCGTTCAAACCCGCAGCAACAAATGATTTTGTTTTCATGTTTATTCTTAGAGCTTTAATTTTCATTAATTAAAAGCCATTACAAGAACTGTGGTGTATGTCGTCAGAACTCAGTCAGCAGTATAATATTAACATACTAGAACGGCCCGAGGAAAATTTCCTAATGTTGTGTGAAATATGTTTTGTGAAATACCAGATTTCACTCTTTTGTTTAGTCTATCTAACTGGAAGGGTTTCCCCCCCTCCCCTGTTTATGGCACATCACCATGGACAAAGGATAGTAGTTACTCTATACTAACACAAATCAGAGTAAGTGAAAATTATTAGGATAACATACAGATTTTGCACGTAAAGGTAATAAAGGAAAATCCAGTAGGCATTAAAATGGAATAAAATTGGAATGAAATCACTGTCTGAGTGTAGAAAATGCCAAATACTTCTATCTTGTCATGTGATTTTCAGACATTGTGGGTAAACAGAGTTGGGTAGCTGATTAGAGTAATTTGACTGAGAGCTGCTTCTCTGGCCTCAGGCTTACATGTTTTCCATTTTGTTTTCCGACACACAAAACAAAAAAAATCTAATTATGTGTACTGTGTTTGCCAGTATTTCTATTTTTTTTTCTACAAAATGCATTATCTTGATTAATTTTTGTCACTCTGGCTCTTTTGTTAAATTGTTGCATTTGTCTCTGTGAGTGATCTTGTGTGTGCAAACTTAAAAATTGACCTACTTTATGACAAATGTTACCTAACTGGTCTTTGGAAACAGGTGAGTGTGTTCCAGTTGCTGGTTAACCAGGCCCATATTCTACAATATACAGCACTGCCCTGAGCTGCAATTCATTTCCAAGGAGCCAGATTTGTATTTTATTTTTTAAAATATTTTTCAAGTAGTCTTTATATAACAGGCAACTTAGCAGAAAACCAAATTCATTCTTGTATCTTTAAGCACATAATTTGTTGCCTCTTTTGTTTCGTTTTGTTGTTGCTTTAGTTGAATACTAAAAATCCAAAGATAATAGACTTTCAGATAAAAATAGAATATCTGCACCAGAGAGCCATTACGGGAAAACATGTCATATGACAGCATGGTTTGCAGCATGTCCTTAAAAATGTTGAGGAAACTGTCCAAGTGGACAGTTCAGGCATGTTTTGCACATGTTTCAATAAATCACTATTTCCCATTTTCCCAAGAAAATATAAAGAAATGAAGGGTAAGAAACCAGACAGGATTAATTAGCTAATTTATAGCAAATCCATAACCTAAATCCTAAATATTGATCACATAATGCTGAATCCTCCTAGTTAATTCTTGCCAGTCGTTTGAATGCTTTCCAAAATGATTTGATGTCCACAATAAAGAACAGTTCTGTGCAAAAACATGTTAATAGTGGGTGAATATAAAAAAATAAATATAAGTGGTTTCCTCCACAGGTGACCGTGGGTCCACAGCAGAGCTGCAGCACGGCCCAGTCAGGGACTTCCCTCGCCGCCTCTGTAGCTGCCGGTGTCATTGCTCTCACCTTGGAAGCCAAGTAAGCAGCCCTCTAATAACAGCATCCATACATGCAGCTCATGTTCAGATCAGTTTGTGCAATCGGGTGATGAGAGCATGTGGTTTCCTTCTCTTGAACGTTCAGCCCCTTGCTAACCTGGAGGGATTTGCAGCACATTATTGTCCGAACATCAAAAGCTCATCATCTCAGTGCTCCTGACTGGCGTGTAAATGGAGCCGGATACAAAGGTACTCCCATCGGATCTCTGCTGATTTTCTAATTCCACATTGTTTATTTTAATATTTGCCAGCCAAAAACAAACAAATAAATAAAAAAGAAGAATCCCCTGACTTGATAAGTATATTTTAGTAAATGTTCCTCTCAGCTCTTTTTTGGGGGAACTATAAAGCAGCGAGCATACAAACTAATGAGGTACTGTGAGCAGAAGAGCGATAAACGCCTACAAAGTCTCAGGAGTGTGTGAAGTCATTTATAAGCTACAGTGCCTTCTCTATGCCCCGGCTAATGTGCAGTGTGTGTGTTTGGGGATGTGCTGGTGTCTGTTAGTGAGCCACCTGTACGGCTTTGGCCTGCTGGATGCTGAGAGCATGGTGAAGGAGGCAGAGCGCTGGAAACAAGTCCCCTCACAGCATGAATGTGCGGAGGAGGCTGCCATCCAGCTGAGCAGGTATCAGAGATCTCTGCTTCGACTCAGGGCGTCCCTTGATTCCTCCCCTTTTATCGCACGTTATCTATTTCTGTCTCTCTTCTCGAATTGATTTCTCTCACACTGATTCGCGGTCGTACTTTAATGGGTGTCATTTTCCTTACCGCGGCTCTCCTCGTAACTTTCTCTTGCTTTTTGTTTTCCGTCTGTTCTTTTATCTCCACTACTCCCTGCATCTCTTTTTTCTCTTTTCTCTCATGACAGACTTATTCATCCGGGCTCAGTGCTAATGTCTGTGCATGAGACTACAGGCTGCTCCGGCGAGGCCCCGCAGCACGTCGCTTATGTGGAGCACGTCGTGGTCCGGGTTAACATAAGCCACGGTCGCCGTGGTGATCTCTCCATCACCCTCACATCACCTTTGGGCACCACGTCGCAGCTGCTGGCAAACAGGTAACCGAGAGCGATGGTTTCTGCAGATAGTAACTGATAAACATCAAATCCTTCAAAAGCCAAATGTTTGAGTTTGACACATTTGTTAAATTAAAGAAATATTGGTACTTTTTGAAATATATAACACCGAAATGTAAAACATACCTGTTAAAAGTATCAACTTCACCTTTGCTGAGATACTATTTAAAGCTGCTGTAATCAGTACTTGAGTGGTCACTGTATCTACAGCCCCTTGATCATTTTGATGTCTTTGAGCTCATCCTTTTGGTTTCCACTTGCAACCTTACTGTTTTGGTTTCCTATTAACTGCTCTCACCAGCAAAGTTACAAGCAGGAGTGGGCTGTTGTTTTCAGTGAAAAGGTTAAAAAAAAACAAAAAAACTGAAGTGCACCGCCTGTGAAGCACCAAACAACAGACAGAGAGAGTTCGTGACTGGATGGCAAGGAGACTGGAGTATTTAGCCAGTTGCTGTGCAACCGCTAGAGGTGTTAAGCTATAAGTCTTCACCGACCATTTAAAAATACAAATAAAGGGATGATTTTTAATTGCTCATGTTCTACTTTCATGACGCTTTTGATCTTTGTTTTCTAAAAGGTAATAATTAGTGCGGCATCGAGGTATTAGCTGATATCGAACAATCAGCACATAAGATGGCATTTAATGATCACAGTAAGTGTTAAGTCTAATTGTTGAATGTTGTCATTGTGTTTCTTAAATTTGTAAAGTCTTAGTTCAATCTATAGGATCAAGACATTCCTTTGTCTCTGACCACCTCTCCAGCCACTCTGTGCTGGGGGAGGTTTTATTGCAGATACATCCTATCTGACAGATCTGTTTCTTGTGATGTTGCTTCCTGCTTTTATGATCCTTTTGGTGAGCAGGAAGTCATGCATACAGACACACACACACACACACACACACGTTCTTGCACGTGCATACACATAGACACACACAAACACACACATAGTGCCTTGTCTTTGTAACCAAGAGGGGTCTTACGAGGGGAGGTGCTTTTGCTGTGATGTGTATTGTAACAGTTTGTCAATAAATAGCTGCGAGGGAAGCTGCTCTTGGAAGGATTTAGGCTGGAGTCAGGTCAGGAGCGTGAGCTCCAAGAGCTGGTTCTGACCCAAACTTCCCTCGTTAGCGAGCTGGTTGTTCTGTCTTGCGTTCTTCATGAGGAATAAGTCTCTAAACTAGCGGGGCTTGTGGAAACACAGACCCAACAGTAACCAAGTTTTACACACTCAGTTAATGGGGTTAAGTTAATGGGTCATTCTAAATTGCCCATAGGAGTGAATGTGACTGTGAATGGTTGTCTGTCTCTATGTGTTAGCCCTGGGACAGCGTGTCGACCTGTCCAGGGTGTACCCTGCCTCCTGCCCTATGGTGGCTGGGATAGGCTCCATCCTCCTTGTGACCCTGACAAGGATAAGCAGAAAACAATGGATGGATGGATGGGCAGTGTGACTATGGTGTTGTGGTTAATGTGTTTGCCTTACACATGAAAAATCCCCGGTTACAAGCTTGTACACATTGTGCAAAATTCAATTTTATAACAACAAATCACAACAACGGTCACCTCAAGGCAGTTATCTGTGCCAAATCAATGAGGATCCATGTGCTGTGGTGACATCATAGGAAATAAAGGAGCAATCATGGTGCTTATTTTATCTTAAATAATTAGACTAATTTTTTGACACTACAGAAAAATCACAGATCTAATAATATTCCATGGAAAAAAGTAAACACACCCTTACCATTACAGGCTTAATTTCCTCCTTGTTGCTGATTTGTATCGTTGTTTACGGTCTTTGGCATTTTTTACCAGCCTTATATGCAAAATTCCTTTAGTTAGAAAATATTTGAAGGCTTTCTTAACTTGCCTGTTCCAAATCTTCCTCAAAGGGCATTTAGACGTGACTCCAGTCTAATCTGTGCTGATACGATCGGGAGCAGAATTCATTTTTTGCCTTCTGTCTGTGATTTGTCTGTGAAGTGTATGTGATTCCAAAAATCCTGGTCTTTCTTTATATGCTTGTGACGTTTTTTTTATTTCAAATTAGTACCTCACAATGATTTTCCAGACAACAGACTAATTTATGTACAATAATATTAAGATCTAAGTTAAGTTTAAGTTAAGTTTGTTTTCCTCCAAGTGTTTCCAAGTGTTAAAGAACAGGTCATATACAAGTTCAATAAAAAAAGAATAATATATAGATGTTGTAAGTCCACATATTAGCCACAGTTGACCACAGAAAACATCTAAATCTGAGAAATTTTACTATTTCATGAATTAAGTCTCAAAAAGTTGGTACAAAAGGACCAAAACTATGGAAAAGCAAGTTGTACTAAAAAGAAACAGCTGTTACAACTAATTAGGCTAAATGGTCAGTAAATGATGGCAGAAGCAGTCTCTCAGAAGTAAAGATGAGTGGTTTAGTAGGCAAATTGTGGAACAATTGGATAATAAACATAACATTTTCAACATAAAATCGTGAAGACATCATCAAAAGTTCCCAGGGATCTGGAGAAGGACAAAAATTCACATTGGATGCCCCCACGGCATTAAAGACGGGCATCATGCTGTCATAGAAATGTCTGCATGGGCTCAGGGAGACTTGGAGAAATTGATGTCTGTGAACAGTTTGCTGTGCCATCCACAAATGCCCGCTAAAGAAGAAACCATATGTGAAGATGATCCAGAAAAGTTGCCCTTCTTCTCTGAGCCAAAGCTCATTTAAAATGGACTGAGGCAAAGTGGAAAACTGCTCTGTGGTCAGATGAATTGAAATTCCTTTTGAAAAACATGAACACGGCGTCCCCTGGACTAAAGAGGCGAGAGACCGTCCAGCTTGTTATCAGCGCTCAGTTCAAAAGCCTGCATCTCTGATGGTTATGGGGTGTGTATCAGCGCCTATGGAAACGGCAGGTTGCACATCTGGATAGGTACCATCAGTGCTGAGAGGTATATACAGGTTTTTAGAGCAACATATGCTCTGAAAGTCTTTTTCAGGTAATGCCACACTCATACATAGAGAGAGAGGAGAGATTAAAAAATCACGCAGGAAGCAGAAAAGATAGATTACAGGTGAGCACAGGAGGACAAGAGGGACTGGCGATTAGATTTTTTCCATGTGATTGACTGATTTTTTTAAAATGTGAAAATGACTAGAAAACAGGACTGCATCTTTCTTATTTGCCCTTTCATACAGGACTGAATGTTTATTGCTATAGCGTTTTCTAGGGGATGCGCTTGCTTTTTCATATGAATGTATAAATCATTTACAAAAAGCTGAAGCTGTAATGTATTTATGAGCCATGAATAAGAACACAACAAAGAGGTTTGCCCTCCTGAAGCGGCCCACGTTTCCTATCTTTGATTCAGATAAAGCTGAAAAAATTAAGGTGATTTTGCTTTTGTGTCTTTAGCAAACACATCCCTTAAATCATCATATAACGAGTAGTAGACGAAGCAGCAGCGTGAGCACGGTTATGTAATGTTTTCGTTTAGGCCTCTTGACAACTCCACCGAGGGATTTCAGAACTGGGAATTCATGACAGCTCACTGCTGGGGGGAGCAGGCAGCGGGGGAATGGACTTTGAAAATCCAGGATACTCCCTCTCAGAAGAAAGACGGCTCCAAACTAGGTCTGCTCTTCCTCTTTGTAACGTCTCAATATTATGAAACATGCACTGAACCTCGACTCGCTGCAGTTAAAATACAGGGCTGGGCCTCGCGGGACAAAGCCTCTTATCTCTCTGCTGTTTCACAGGGGTGCTGGAGAAGTGGTCCCTGGTGATTTATGGCACGGCGGAGCGCCCGTATCCTGCACACCGCGAGCGAGCCAGATCAGCTGAGATTCCGACGGATAGCGATCTCAGCGAAGAATACAGCGGTGAGTCATACACCCTGCATCTTGATAGTACTAAGCTTTCCCTTGTTCTATCTCTGGCCTCTCAGTCAGCAGCTTAATGAACTGGGATGCGGTGTATGCTTAATGTGGCAGGCTCTTACATAAATACAGAATAAAATCAGCAGTCTGAATAACTTCTCTCTTGTGATGTGACGTGATGCTGCTGTGACTTTGCGAGTGTTCACCCTTGCAGGACCCTGCGACCCAGAATGCAGTGATGATGGCTGTGAGGGGCCAGGCCCGCAGCAGTGTGTCACATGCTTGCACTTTTTTCTCAAGTTCAAGAACAACACAAGGTTAGCACGACTACACAGCACAGAGCTATTGGCAGATCCACAGTATGTGGCTCACACAATATGCTTTTAAAAAATGAATCGGGTTTATATATTGTGTCAAATCATTGTTGAAGTTCACAGGTTTCTGTGGCTATGATTTTAATTTACACATGAGGACAAAATTACTATTAGCCCCTCCCCCGTATGAAATTTTACGTTTTTGTCGAAAATTTCTCAGTTGAGGTTTTTGTTTGTTTGTTTTTTTAGACAGAGCATTTCTAAACATACTGGTTTTCTTCAAAAGCATAAATTCTTTTGTTAGCCCCCTGAAAAACTGACCTTTTCATCGAGTCACAGCACAAACCACTGATGTGGTTTAACTTTATAGCTTAGCTTTATGGATATGCAAAGTTATCACAGCCGTTCTAGAGTGTCAGTGACTGGAGTGTGAAGCATTATCAAGACATTCAAAGAGAGCCACACATCTGGCAGATGTAGGAAACAAAATATTTCAAAGATCCTGGAAAGAAAACCAGCGAGAGACTCCAGAATAACTGCAAAGACTCTAATCAATAACTAATAGCCAAATCAGGAATTATAATCTCAAAAGGGACAGTGACTAGAACTAGGCACGGGAGTGGGCCATGAGGTTGCAGACCAAAAATAACTTCACTGCTGCAGAAGAGAAACCTTCAAGCCAGACTGAAGTATGCTAAGGACAACCTGGAGAAAGACTATGCATACTGGAAGGGCATCCTTTGGTCAGGTGAGTTGATACTTGAGCTCTTTGGCCACATAGATGTTGCTTATGTTTGGAGAAAGACAAGAGAGGCAAACAACCCAAAGAATACCATCCTGACAGTTAAAACGAATGGTGGTAGGAGTATTAAGCTGTGGGGATGCTTCCGTGCATCTGGAACTGGGAATCTCATTAAGGTGGAAGAAGTGAGAAAGAAAGAAGGATGTTTAACCATCTTGACTAGGACTACCCCCAGGAGACCAAAGTGACGGTTACTGACTGGGCTGCACAGAGCCCTGACAGATCTGAAAATCTGTAGCTCCAGGTCCGTACCACAAGAGCATGAAATCTGGAGGAGCTTGAGAGACTCGCCAAAGAAGAATAGGCTGGGGTTGCTCAGGAGACGAGTGTGAGATTTACTGAAAACGTCAGGCTGTTATCCAGCAAAAAGGACACATGGCTGAGCATCAAGGGTCTGGTAATTCTGTCCTTGGTAGTTTTTGGGTTTTATGAGTTAATTTTGCTTTTGATTGCACTAAAAACAACATTTTGTTCAAATTAAATTAACTAATTTATTTACATGTACATTTTCCATGTAATTTTGTTACATAATACAATGTTAAATTTCCGTTTAATGGAATCCGGTCAAATTAAGATAACTCCATTTGTATACATTCAGTTTATAGCAAGCACATTTCCTTAATTATTAATTACTTGAATAAATAAATCTTTGATTCTACATATTTCAGTTTTATTTCAGTCGAAATTATTGCTTCATGCTTATTGAGGGTGAAAAATAGTTTTTATTTGAGTGTGTCCTCATCTCAAAAATTGACCCGCAATATAATTTTTTCCACTCCGAATCAATAGCAACACCTCTCTTCCTCTGTGTCCTCTGTTTCATGGCTGTCCGATAGGTTGTGCGTATCAGGATGTCCCAGGGGATTCTGGGGTGACCGTCGGCGTTGTAAGAGGTGCTACGCCTCCTGTGAGAGCTGCACTGGAAGTCGGAGTGACCAGTGCACTTCCTGTCAGCCTGGCCATCACCTGACTGAGGGGACCAATACCTGCACAGCGATCTGTGGGGAAAACTACTACCTCGACCACGGTTGGTTCTGTTTTGTGAAATTCTTTGTGATTAAATTAATGCGACAGAAGAAAAAAATCCTTGACTGGGTTACAGAGGAGCGGTTTGAATGCAGCTGCACTAATGAATAGTCCGTTGACATAACTGCAGTTGAAGGTATGTGAGTAAGATTGATTAATGGCTCTGATGTGTATACTCCATGCGTATTGTTTGATTTCCCCACAGATGCAAACATGTGCAGAAAGTGCAGTGAAAACTGCTTGAAGTGCACCTCCTACAGCATCTGCACAGAATGCAAACCACACACAAGGTGAAACAAACTCTCTGATGATGCTCAAATTAACTGCTCGGTAAACACCACTCCTTCTCCCCTAAGCCTCTGAGAATACTGATTCTCCCCACAGATGCGAGCAAACACACACACACACAAACCCTCAGCAGAATCATAACATTTCTAGAAAGATAAGTTTATCTTAATCGACACTTTGCTGTATCGCTACTTGAAAGGACAAAACATCTCGGACAAAGAGTTCGAAGTTTCCGGAATAAAGCGTCACTGACTCAGTTCACCGAGTGTTTGTGGTGGTGTTGCTGTGGGATGAAAGCAGTGACTCATCCGTTTTGGTGTCACATGATTGACTGTGTGTGTCACGGTGCCACATGCTCGCTCCGTCCTCTCTAGTCTACAGGGGAACCGGTGCCAGCGGAGCTGCGCACCCGGATTCTACCACGACCCGCAGGAAGCCGCGTGCAAGCCTTGTCACCAGGCCTGCGCTACCTGTGCAGGTGAGAGCGGGGGTCAAAAGTCACATTTTGGTTTTGGTTTTTACTGCTGCCGTTTGCATTGCTCCTTTATGTCCTTTATCCAATAATCCAGTTAAGTGTGTGTGTGTGTCTGCCTCATGCTGCACCAGGTGCAGGTGTTGAGGCGTGCAACACTTGTGCAGAAGGCTACTTGATGGAGGAGTGGAGGTGCGTGTCCTCCTGCAGTGCTGGCTTCTACGCCACAGAACCAAACCCAGAGATAGCTGATGGGCACAGGATATGTAGGAGGTGAGCTCACTGGTGTGTGTTCAGGTGTGGGAGGTTTGTTTATCTGCTGGTGGCAGGCCTTATTCTGGTGGTTGGCTTCCACGTGTGTTTGTGCTTGTTTTGGCACTCGTGTTTGTTGTTGCTGTGCGCCTGTATGGAGTGGGGTTTAGTTATTTTTTCTGCGTGTGTGGTCAGGATTTTTGTGTGAAGGGTTCACTTTTCACTCTCTGTGCTCCTCTCTTCAGGTGTGACGCCAGCTGTCTCACCTGTGTGGGGCCGAGCCGATGGAACTGCAGCAGCTGTTCCAGCGGTCACAGCCTGCAGAGGGGATCGTGTGCTGCTGACACCGAGTGCACGGACGGTCGGTCGGCCGTCTTCCACGTTTTATTCTTGACACGTTTGGTTCATAAATTTAAATGATATTTAACACAGAAGCAAAATCCATTAATATGTGTCGGTTTAGCATGAAATATGTATTCTCATCTCTGAGTCATTCAGATTTTTTTTTTTAAACCAGAAGTCATTCAGCCGTGGCACATGAAAGCCACCTCTGCACCTCAGATGGTTATTCATTTCTGAGTCAGTGTGCTTCTCCTGCTTTCTGTCTAACAGGAGAGTACCAGGACAGTAACGGGGAGTGCCACGCGTGCCACGCAACGTGCCTGAAGTGCACAGGGCCGCAAAGCGAAGACTGCATCAGCTGTATTTCTTCACAGTGAGCTGGACTTGACTGTTTTAGATTGAGTACATGCCACTGTTTCTCTATAATACATGATATTTCGCTGGGTGTGAGCCTGAAATAATATTTCCCAGATGAATTGTTATTGCCATTGTTTGCAAGCTAGTAAGACATTGATTCTTTCTATGTAATATGATGAAATAAGCCTTGGTATACAGCTGATACGCTTATGACAAGGTGATTTATATATATATATATATGTGTGTGTGTGTGTGTCTGTTTCAAAGCTTCAACCTGAGAGGATTATCTGCTGCTTTTCTTTGTCATGTGCCACTGCAAACTGACTAACTCGGGGTTCAGGCAGCCCTCACAAACTACCGATGTACTCCACCCAAACTTGGAGCAAAATATAAATAAAGCACAAAATGTGCCATTTATGGTCTGTAGGAAACTCTACCTTAACACTTAATTACTTAATGATAAGCATCATCCTATCACCCTTTCTGTTCCTGTAATCCAAGTTCTGACTCCATGATTGGAGGGAGCTCTGTGAGGGAGATAGCATCTGTGAAATTACTCCACTTCTTGTCATGAATGAAGCATACAGCTCGTGGCTATTGTTGTCATGCTGCTGACCAGATGTCTCCCTGATGCTCCTCATGGATAAAATGTCAAAAAAAAAGACTCCCACATTACCCACATTTCAGCCAACATTCCCACCCTTTCTTCTCCTCCTCCCTTTGTCGGCACATCCAGCTACATCTGTGTAAATGCACCATATGGTACACGCTGGGATTTAAATGAGTTCAGCTCATTTACATACTTATAATTCATATGTGTTGATTTTGTGATGTTGATGTTGCCTGCTGCAGGGCTCTGGATGAGGGCCGCTGTGTGGTGGGATGCGCCAGTGGGAAGTACCAGTCGGGTGGCCGGTGTCACCTGTGCGACCACACCTGCGCCACGTGTGTGGACGCGGGGCCTGCCAACTGCACGAGCTGTGACACCGGTGAGTACAAAATGAGTAGCTCGCGGTAAGTGTGACGTGGTGTGTGCAGTATGTGAATGGAAACCTGGCTGAGACATTAAAAAGATGAAAAGGAAGGAAAAATTATATTTTGTAAAAATAAAGCCACAAACTCCCCAAGGGCTACACTAAAATTTTGAGATTTAGGCTGGAGCCTATCCCAGCTGTCATAAAGTGAGAGGCATGGTGCACACCATGTACAGGTGTACAAACGGGTTCGTCCTCATTTTCATGCGCCACCCTCCCTGACTCTGTCTTTATTGTTTCTCACACTCTTCATGAATCCATCTGGAGGCCCTGTGAGCCGCAGGCAGTCCTCACTGAGGCCTTCCCCAGCCACAGTTTAATGCTTAGTCCGTTCACCATTCTCCTAAAGAAATGGCCTCAAACCTAACTACAGACGTGGCTTTCTAGTGAAATTGCTGTTTATTCTCCAGATAAGTTTAAGGTGGAGCGTTACCTCTATAAAGGCATGTGTCTGGACGTCTGTCCTGAGGCTTTCTACCACACCAAGCAGAGGACCTGCGAGCCCTGTGTAGACCACTGCCGACTCTGCACAGGCCCCAACCACTGCCTGAAGTGTAACTCCTCCTACTATGTCTCTGATGGATCCTGTGTTAAGTTGGAGTGTGGGGAAGGTAAGCAAGGTTGCATGTTGAGGAGTGTTTAAGGAGCGTTGTTTCACACCTGTCCACACTGACCTCGCGCTCTCACCCTCCGCTCTCTATCTCCTTTCTCAGGTGAGGTGGAAGACCCAGATTATGACGACTGCATGGCCTGCGAGCAAGGCTGCAAGAAGTGTGTCCTGTGTAAGTCACAACCCAGTAGCCATAATAAATGAATGTCGCCCACAGTGGAAAAAAATTAAGGTGTCCCCGCCCCTGTAGGTCCTCTTAAAAAAAGAAAAAGGCGGCTGAATTTTTCTTTTTCTTTTTTTTGTCTGCTTTTGACAGATAACCCCAGGCATTGTCTGTCCTGCATTGAGGGCTTTTACAAGTAAGGCTGTGTGCCTCGCTCTCACCGTGTGCAATCTCGCCACTCTGGGCTCACTTCTCTCTTTCATTTAATCTCTGAGCTAATGCAAAAGACCTCCGCTGGCAGTGAGAGTAGAGCTCATGTTTGTGTGTGATGCAAACATCAACCGCTGCTTTTTGTCGTCAGTTTCCAGGATGGCTGCTACAAAAACTGCCCGGCTAAGACGTACAGCGTAGAAGAAGAAATGACCTGCGTTCCGTGTGATGACAACTGCGTGAGCTGCGATGAACACGAGTGCTACTGGTGTGAGAGCGACCTCTTCTTATTAGGTAATTTGCCCCCGTTGGGTAAGACGTGAAGCTACACTCAAAGAATATTTTTTATATTTTTATGAAACAATCATTTTGCACAAAATGCAACTAAAATCTATAAAATCAAATTCATTATTCATTCAAATAATTATTCATACAGGAAAATATGCTCAGTATAAACTAAATGCATACAAATCAATTTGCAATTTATATTTCATTCGACCAGATTCCATTAAATGTAACATTTTTACATTGTAAGTATGTAACAGAATTATATGGAATATATAATCTTCATGTAATTAAATGACTTACATCAGCATTTTGGGGATAAATATTTTTGGAGTTTGTAAAAGATTATTTACATCATCGTTATTGAAGTGCTATAAGTTATCAGCATGGACAGAGACCCTGTCATCATTTGATTTGCAATGACATATGAAATCATTTTTTAAGAGTAAAGCATGAGAGTAGATGGATTTTTGTAATGCGTGCCATTAAATGCATTAGTATTATAACTATCTAGATAAAAAAATATAATAGGCAAGTAACTGGATAGGTCAATTAGTGCACAAGCAAACAAAAACTGAAATATTATTTTTTTAAAAATCCATTTCTTAGATATAGTGATGGAGGCTATGTAGATGGTTGGTCTGACAGAAGAGGATGCTAGGGAGAGGCAGGTGATCTGCTGTGACTCCTAAAGGGAGCAGCTGGAAGATGAATAAGATCCATTTTCTTCCACTTATCCAGCTCAGGCCCATGAAGGGTGTGATGGAGGGTGACAATCCCAGCTGACATAGGGCAAGAGTCAGAGTACACACTGGACAAGTCACCAATCTGTTGCAGGGTGACAAAGAAACACCTATGGCCAGATTTTAGAATTTTTGGAGGTTAGAAAAGAAAGAAAAGCTTTGAGACAACATGGATAATCCACAAAGGACCAGTTGGACCTCACCAGTCCTCCCAGTCTTCAGTAAAAAAAAAAAAAATTCTCACAGATGGTTAGTCATTTATTAGAGCAATCATTAAAAACCAATGCAAATGACTTCTTTTTTCATATATTAATATATTATTAATTATATTAATACATAGTGATACTGTCTTTGGGTAATTTAGTATTTTAGTAATTTTAAACTTTTTAAACTGATGTGTGAAACTGGTGAAGGCTGCTTTAATGTAAAGTGCAGCCTGCCCACCTGGATCACATGAAGTACTTATCAGAGGCTACTTTTTTTTTTCCTCAGAGGGGAAGTGCGTTTCAGAATGTCCGGATGGTTTCTACGGCGATGAAGACTCCAATAACTGCGAGGAGTGTCACTCGGACTGTGTGACATGTAGCGGCCCCGAGGATGAGGACTGTCTGTTGTGTGAGGAGGGAAAGGCGCTAGAAAACGGAGAGTGTGTGTCTGACCATGAGGTCTGTCCCATTAAGACCTTTCTCAGCGGTGAGACTAATACTTGTATTCCACTAATCCATCTGTCTGCCCATAATGAATCAGGGATTTGGGCACTTTCACAGGAGCAGAAAAGAAATCTTGGAGGGTAATTGGTCTGTGTGCCACTGTCCCTGAACTCTGTACCAACTTAAGTACCCAAAAACAGAATGCATGTCAGCCAGACACAGAATTAGAAATAATTGTATGCGTTGAACATTTTGTTCCCTTCGCAAATTAGTTTGACAGACCTTAAACAATGTATGGTAATTAGTTTGAGGCAAGACATCTTAATTATTAGAAACTTAAATAACTCTGAGAAAAGTGCATAGGTTAATACAAAGATTGAAAACGAGCACAAGTTATTCTCAAACTTTAAATCTGAGCAATGACAAAGCTCAATTTAAGTTTCAAATGAGTACTCGTTTTAGGTACAAGTCTTCGATAGCTTAGAAAAGTTAGACAGATGAGTAATGTATCATCTGTTGAATCTAAATAAAAAGCAAAAGGACAAGTAAGGGTTTATCCATGATTATGTTGGAATTAGTTTTTTCCCACTTTGTGTGAACTGTAGCTGCATGTTTTGCAAACAAAGTTTCAGTATTCATCCCACATAGCAGACAGGTCTGGCCCGGATCTGGTGTCAAGCCTGCACTGCTGGCTGACTTCTAGCATGGTAAATGGTATGTCATCCAGATATGGGCCAGACCTGGCGTAGATGGCACTGTTTATGTGATGACATGCCATATCTGTCCCGATTGTGGTTTGGTTTATGTGGCCCAGGCTCATAGAAAACAGGTCTGGCCTGGACCTGGCATCAAGCTGGCACTTCTGACTGACTGATGTCATGGCAGAGTGTATGTCAACCAGATGTGGGCCAGGTCGGGCAGTGATGTTTCTGTGTGTTTCTATTTTCATATTTTAGTTAGAAGACCCAAATGCCATGTTGCAATACTATACTGCTATAGTAGCCAACGTTTCAAATGCAGGTTTCTGAGTGTACACTTTATCCAAAACCTAGTGAGGGTTTACTCATGTTTACCACTGGGTGGCTGTAGTTCAGGAGGTAGAGCAGGTCACCTACTGATCGGAAGCGTAGTGGTTCAATCCCTGGTTCCTACAGTCTGCATGTCAAGTGTGTGAATATGTATGAATGTAGTTAGGAAGCACTCAGTTTAGACAAAGTGTGTGATTGGGTGAATGTTGTATAGAGTACTTTGAGTAATCCGCGAGAGTAGAAAAGCACTGTATAAGAATCAGTCCATTCACTGTCTGAACAGAGTGTTGTCATGTTACTTTTGCACTATTATGTTCCGGCACATGTTGTAATTACATGGCTTTATTAAGGTACACATTAGGCTGACATCTGAGGCCAGAGCTGAAACTGTTCTGGGCCAGCACAGAGCCAGCAGTGTGTCTGCAACTGGCCCGTGGCTGCACACAACTTACACATGGCCCACATACCGCAAAGAATGACAGCCCTTTGGTGGCCCAAACCAGGTTTGCCAGAGGTAATCAACACATGGGCCACCACAGGACCACCAGTGTGTCTGCAACTGGCCTTGTGCTGGCCCATGTGTGGGCCATCTCTGGCAAACCAGATCTGGGCCACCAAAGGGCCGTCATTCTTTGCGGTATGTGGGCCATGTGTAAGCACATTGTGTGGTCCAGATCTGGGCCATACCAATTTTGCTATGTGGGATGTTCTGATCGAGGTATTTCAGTCAAAAGTAGAAGCTATGAAAGATTGCTAAGCATACAAACTGACCACAGAACGCAGATTTGCTGGGTCTGTCAAATAGTATAAAAGTTTCCAGGAAATTGTGACGAGAACTGTAGAAGTCACTGACAGTAAATAGTAATATTTTGACATTTTTACTGTTCAGACATGACCAAAAAATCTATTGAATTAAAACTTATTGAATTAAAACTTCTTTGTAGATGTTTTAAGAGTTTGGACAGTGTTAGCCTCACCAGCTTCAAAGATGGTAGCTGTTTCAGTTTCACCAAGTCACCCAATTGTGCTAATAAGCTGGTAGCTCAAGTTTTATATAATATATAAACTGTTTGAATTAGACTAAACGCAATATTCTAGCTTCCAGCGCATACACTTGCTGGCCACTTTTAGGTACACATCTACACATGTTTAGATATCTGTAACTGCTTATTAAAGCAGATATCAAATCTGCAACTTGGTGGATTTATGCATATATAGACGGTCAAGATGACCTGCTGAAGGTCAAACTGAGCATCAGAATGGGGAAGAAAGCTGATTTAAGTCACTTTGAATGCGTCATGCTTGTTTGTCCCAGACTGAGTTCACCTTCATTACTGAGAAGTGCTATAGCCTGCTTGAGCATTGTTGCTGGTCAAGTGTCCAGCCCAGTACTAGCGAGTGTGCCTAATAAACTGTCCGATGAGTCTATAAGAAGATTGGCAACACAACACATAACAGAGGTTTCAAGTGATTAAAACGTAATTTTTTTTAACGAACACTTTCAGTACATGAATGAAGTTTTTCGGGCACAATAGCAAAATACACCTGGTTCTGGGTCAGTTTGCGTCTGTTATGTGTTGTGTTGTTAGATGACACTTTATGATGATTGAAGTGTTTTTGCCCTCCAGATGGGGAGTGCGAGGACTGCCACCCATCCTGTGAGTCCTGCGCTGGACCGGAGAAGAACCAGTGTACAAAATGTGCAAAAGGTTTGTCACTGGTTTATTGTTTTTAAGCTGTTTCAGACCTCAGCAGCTTGCTGTCTGAGCTCTGAGCTAACAATGATGACGTTCATCTTTTGTCATTTGTCCTTCAGGGCGATTTTTGACCACGCAGCAAACATGTGTGTTAAAGTGTCCGGGGGGCTTCATTGCCAGTCAGCTGAGCGGTGTGTGCGAGGCGTGCCCTGCAGGTTGTTTGCAGTGTGTGGACGTTCAGCACTGCATCCGCTGCCAGAGCGCTCGCAAAGCTCAGTTGTTCCTACAGGATGGGCAGTGTGTTCAAGAGTGTGTGAGGTCAGGAGGTCGATCCTATTGCTGCTATCTTCTAAATGTCACACAAGGATGTTTGAGGCACGTCTTCTGGCGAGCCAAAAATAAATGTCAGAAGATGCCTGTGATTTTGACATTTCCTACTTGATGTTCTATTAAATTTTTTATGTACTTAAAGCCAGAACCATATATTGATCTTGCTAAAGCTCCAAGCTATGAAGCTTCATTTAAACTTTCTGACCATGTGACCTTTTTTTACTATTTGCTAAGTGGCCTCCTTTACCAGTACATGCTATTCATACATGGTTTGCAGCAAGAACAAAGCGAATAACAGAATAAATACAAACCTAATGGAAAGTGTATTTTAAGTATGCTGCCCTGCGTTTTCTACCTGTCCATCAAGCTCTTTGTTGCTTCCAATAGGGGCTTTCCTGCAGGCCAGGTTTGTCATAGCTGTGCACCTGGCTGTGCATCCTGTGCGAGGAATGCTACCCACTGCCTCAGCTGTGAAGAACCTCTTCTCCTACACAAGCACCAGTGTGTAGACAAGTGTCCTCCAGCACACACTGTGCAGGAGAGAGAATGCCAACCCTGCCCCTCAGGCTGCCAGGAGTGCGACCCACTCGGCGTTTGCACAGGTACAGAAATGCAATGCAAACTACGACAAATTCAGCTGTAGGAGCTTTTTCAGTCTTCCGCTTTTAGCTCTTTCTGTGCTTTTAGTATCCTTTAGTCGGCATGCATGACTGACTCCATATGATTACCAGCAGCATTACAACACAGCTAGCATTATGCATGGTTCCTGTACAGCATATTCTTTATAACTATAAGCATTTATTTTTCCCTAAAGCATTACTATGGGGTTGCCATTTAGTTCAATACTTTAAATAACTATTGGACTGCAGTACAATTTCAAACACATCGTCACGTTTCCCCCAGGTTGAGTTGTACAATCACATGGAAAAAAAAAAGTGCCCCACCTTTAAGTTTAATGTTTTATTTATTGGGGCATAATTTAAAAAAAACTTCATAATAAACAGTAAATAATTTTCCATATAACTGTATCAGTCTCTCACATTGTTGTGGAGAAATTTACATTACATTGTTGCTTTCATTTATTAGGGTTTGTTTATGTTTCTGTCATAAAATTTCAGTTGAGATGTGGTTTTTGGCTGAACTATTGCAACACCGGGATCCAATTCAGTTTTACTTATATAGCTCAAGGTGCTTTATATTCTCATCCTTTTCAGTCATTTTTTGTAGATGTGCCGCTGTGCTTGGGATCATTGTGCTGTTGCATGGCCTATCAAGTTTTTTTGTATTTTGTCTGAGTGTTGCACAGTCTGACCTTAGGGTGAATTTGGTGCAGCATCCACTCCTGGGAGGATTTGCAACTGTGTTGGATGCTTTTTCCATTTGTGAATGATCCTTCTCGATGCAGAGTGATGCACTTGAAGTTGTTTGGAAAGGGCTTTACAGCCCTTCCCTGAATGATGGGCAGCAACAATTGCTTCTCTAAGGTCATTTTTGTTGCTGTAGACTTTCCTGCTTGTCATGTGTTAACACACATCTGAATGCTCCAGACCAGCTGCCAAAACCTTTGATTTTATAGAAGATAGAAGGTAGTTTTTGTGTCTTCTCTCAGACAAACAATCATTAATTACCTCTACCCCAACATTGTCTTTTTTCCTATGCAGCTTTATAGAGTTTTATAGCTGTTTCGATTTCACCAAGTCACCCCAAAGTTGACTAAATAACAAAGTAGCTTAGTTATCTGTTCAGAACTGAACTCAGTAGATGGTGGAGACCAAAACAGAGGTAAAAATGTGGGTACATTGCACTTTTAATCAGCTGATGATCAGAAATATGACTCCAAATGAATAATCGTTTGTATCAAAAAATTTAGCGTACTAAGAGTTTCACTTACCCTAACACCAGCAATCCAGCTCAGCCATTGCACAAATCTGTCTGTGAGCTCATGCACAGCTTGTGCACATGAAGAAGGCAGTGTTGCTAGCACGACCAGTCACAAACCACGGACAAAGTCTGTTGGCAGTAAGCAAAAGACCTAAATTAAAAGCAACACACTGGCTGCAGCCAAAGCAGCAGTATGTGAGCGAGGAATAGCACTTTACGGTATGTTCTATTTTTTTGTCTCTCTCTTTTTTTAAAAGCTCTATGAATGTGTGTCCGTTTCATGTGCTGCTGTCAGTAAGCGAGGCAGGAATCTCGCTCTATAATGCCAATTAAATGCCAGGAAAGAAAGGTGGCAAACAACGCCGACTGTGTCACTTAAAAGCTGTAACCCCATCAGCGGCAACCCTGACAGAATAAGGCTGATAGAATTAGACTTGCTCCCAGATGTGTTAAACTCGTGTCAGAAATAAAAATAATAATTCAAGCACACAATAAGCTTACTTGAAACCTTTTCAAACAAATTTTCTAAGGCCAACGTGTACAAGGTTTAGACTCTGTGTGTCTGTGGATGCCTTCTTCTTGTTTCTCAGTTTCCTCACCTCCTCTCCTCGTGCTCCTCACAGAGATTTGGGAGGAGAGGAAGAGACACGAGGAGAGGCATCCTCGCGTCAGAGCCATCATTTTAAAGTGATCAATTAATCTTGACACGTGACACAGCTGCATCATCTTTCTATTGTTATTTAAAGCCTCCTGTTTAATGAACAGGGCTCATGACAACACAGTTCTACTTTTAATGGAATTTACAGCATAGCACAATGTCACAAGATGTACCTTTTTTAAATTATTTTATCATAAAACAGATGTTGAAGGGCAGGCATTGGATCGCACATTTGATCACCCTAAAAGGCTAAAACGAGTTGTGAACACAAAGGACTAGTGGGTGCAGTGTCCTCATCAGACTCTGGTTTGTGTATTCCAGCTGTGCCGCGCCACACGTGCAAAAATAGAAGCAGCCGACAGACTGATGAGACCGAGGGAGAGGCGGGGCTATAAATACCTAGAGAATAGGTACAAATAATGAACACAGGTGTAACCAACCTGAGCCTTGATACACAAAACGCACATAAACAAAACTAAACTAGACAAAGATAAGGAAGCACGGGCAAAACATGAACACTTATAAACGGGAGAATCAGTTAAATACGGACCAAACCATGGCTGATAACATTGATCTTTGTCTGTTGAATAACAGTTGCTGATTTGCTTGTCTTCACATGTTGAAAAAAAAACTGTTAGAGTACATCCAGCAATGATGACAGGGCTCTGATCCTTATGCATACAGTAAATCCTTCCTGCATTTATGAGCGTTCTTGGCACAGGCTGTGAGGAGTATCACTTTCTCCACGAGGGCCTGTGCGTGCTAGACTGTCCGGAGAGGTTCTTTGAGGACAAAGAGCAAGGGAGGTGTTTGCAGTGCCACCTGGACTGCGCTTTGTGCGACGGGCCAAACAGCAACGACTGTGACGCCTGCACGGACGCAGAGGCCACCCTGCACAACGGGGCGTGTCTTGGAGCGTGTCCCTCCCATACCTATATGGATGGTATAACAGGAGACTGTAAAGGTACGACATTTATCACACAGCAGAAAACACAAATCATCTGTCTTGTTTTTTGTGAGCAGGACTGATTTGATTTGATCGACTCCCCTCAGCAGCATAAAGTCGTGCCCCTTTATGTATTTATTTCTTCTTATACACTCTGACCGTCAGTCGTTCAAAGCATGATAAAGACAACCCCATCGCTCCTGAAGTTGATGCTGTGTTTTCTGTCCTGTAGAGCGCCCTTCATACATTTTCTCAATTATATTCTCTACTATGCCTGAGCGTGTTTCCCGACTGAAATAGCAGCGCTTCTGAGATGGTTAACAGGCAGCTGTCAAACCTTGAAAACAGCAGAGAGATGCCAAAGACAGTTCCCTCGAGAAAGACACACCGCTCTGATTTTGCTATTCAAAAACACAGAAGTGCAAAAATGTTGTAGGCGATGCCCTCTTTTGTTGCTGCTTAAAGTAGCTGCCAACGGAAATGCATCCACTTGCATGTACCTATGTCTGCTGTGCGGTGAAATGGACAGAGTTTAATTTTGTTGCAGAAAATGTTTTCAAGGGTCATCCTGTAGCTTGAGAACCAAATATGTGGAAACCATTTTATTTAATGAAATGTACAGAGCACCAGATCAGCTTAAATGACATTAGTCATCTAAAGGCACTCTGTATAAGTATAAAGATAACAACGTTATAGATAGAAACCCAATGATCCAATAATCCCCCCTTCAGCAAGCACTTGGTGGCAGACGGGCGAAAAACAAAACAAAAAAAAAAGTCCCTTTAAAAGGAAGAAACCTCCAGCAGAACCAGGCTCAGGGTGGGAGGGTGGCCATCTGCTGTGACCGGCTGGAGGGGGGAGGGGGGGTAAGGGGAAAGGGAAGAGAGGAGAGAAGAGCACAGAGAGATGATAAACAACAAACAGACTGAAGCAGAACTTCACAAGAGAGAAAAACAAAGAACAGTGGCATGCAAATAGATGAGGAGAGAAGACTCAAGGATGGTTCAGGGTCATCTGATCTATAACTCCAAGCTTTATCAAAAGAGAAATAAACAAAAAAGCAACGTTTTACTCATAATTTAAAAAGAGAGAGAGTATTTGTCTCCCAAACCCAAGCTTCAAGCTTCTTCTGCCTCTGCAGATGGCTGCCCCTCCCTGAGCCTGGTTCTGAGGTTTCTTTCTGTTAAAAGGGAGTTTTTCTTTCCCACTGTCGCCACTAACTGCTTGTACATAGTGATCACATTGTGATTTTGTGATTTGGAGAAGGGTTTGAGAGCTGATAGGTCTTATATCTTTGGAGACTCCATGGCCCCTAAGACTGCACTTTGAGGGCAAAGTGCTCCGCTGGGAAAATTTGAGGTGTTTAATATGAAAGAAATATTCTACTTCCTGTTAGCACTCTCGATGCAGCATTTTTTAATCAATTCAAGGCTTCTTGGAGCGGTATTAAAACAACCTAATAGAACAACATAGTAATAAGGAAATTACAAAATTTCATTGCTGTTTCGTGTGCTTAAGATGTTATGAGGTCTCAGAAATATTGAAAAAGAGACACAAAAATCCACATATTCCGTCCCAGCTGCAGTTCCTAAGGTGTGTGTGTGTATATATATATATATACATTTTAATGTATATAAGGTTAAAATAAGGTTATTTTATTAAATAATCTGATTCTGAGGTGGGGAACCTTTTCAGATTTGTCTGAGGCTGTATGGAAAGACACGCTTAAGTAAAACATTTTATAACATTGTCATTGCAGGACTTTTACTTGTAAAATGTATTTTGGCACTTAGTCCAGGCATGGTATTTTTTTTATTCTTCTGCCTAATATGATTATAGTTTGGTGTCAAACTATATTAAAATTATATAGATATCAAGTCGAGATGAAACATTGATACTATCCTACTAAATTACTTCCTAATTCTGTTTCCAGACTGCAATACATCATGTCTCACGTGCTTTGGACCTCATGCTAGCTCCTGCACCAGCTGCAGAGAGGGTCAGATGCTGGATGGTAACAGCCAGTGCATTCCATCAGCCAGTAAGTGCTCGCCTCACCAGTACATAGACCAGCACGGGGATTGCCATCCGTGTCACAAATACTGCTACAGGTGTTCGGGTCCTGGCAAAACCCACTGCCTGAGCTGCAACCCAAGACATCTCCTGCTCAGTGAGTCGAGTTCTTTTTTTCTTCTTCTTCTTTTTTTGGTAGAGCTAGTGATTTCTCTCAAGGCTGTGTGTCCTGGAAAGCTTGTCAGGCATCTGCGATGTTTGCTTAGCCCCCGTGATCGTGTGTGTTTGTTGGTACAGATGGCACCTGTGTGGATCAATGCCCGACAGGCTACTACGAGCAGGAGTCTGGGCAGAAATGCGAACCCTGCCACGCTTCTTGTAAGTCCTGTGTTGGAAAGCACAACCACGAGTGCCTCACATGTAAAGACCACCTATTTCGAGAGGGCAAAGAATGCGTGGAGACCTGCCAGCACAGGTAGTTTAACCTGCCCCCCGTCCTTCTGCTGCTCATCCATCATATTATCACATTAAATGCAGTTAGACAGTGTAGCCGTTAACAAAAAGATCAGCATATTCGCACAAATAGGTTACAGACACTGAACCGTTGCTCTTTAATTACATGGACAAGGTGCAATATGGAGGTACAAGCTAATTTGGTCAGACACTTAAATAGGCTATAAAAGGCTAATAATACTTTATTTTTGAGGGAGTAGGCGGTGATTAGGAGTCAAATTAATGTACCGTTAAACTGATATGCAGCTAAATACTCACTCAGAAAACACAAAAAGGATATAAAGACTGTACAGACCAGCATGCAGACAATGCAGCATTGCCTAGCAATACAAGAGTAATATTTGTTTTCTTTTTCTACTGTATTACGTTAGTATTTATAGATGTCTATGGCTAAATGTGAATCTGAGTAAAGATATTTCCTTTGAGGAATAACAAAGCTCTAATCTCATTTCTTTTAATTGAATGCAGTCTGTGATAACTTTTGACCATCTGTCCATCTGCTAGTCACTATGGAAACACTGCCTCAAGAATGTGTGAAAAGTGTGACCCCAGTTGTGGTGAGTGTATTGGCGATGAGGAGAACGGCTGCCTGAGCTGCGCTCCGGGCCTCATTTATTTGCGGAAACAAGGCCGTTGTCTCGCCTCATGCCCTCAAGGATACTACCACGACACTGTGCACAGGACCTGTGAGCACTGCCACGCCAGCTGCAGAACCTGCTCAGGTACAAGTGTCAGGAAAAGCTTCATGTAATGCATACACACACACACTGATAATATTTTGATTATACTATTTTTTATGTCTATAGCTGTATAATCATTGGAGACCATGAAATGTGGTGAAAGTAACATTAAAAATGTTACAGACAGATGTACTGTAGATCACAGACTGTACATTAAAGCCACCCAGACACCACCTGTTTATTTAAGCAGTGGTTAGCAAGCTGCATCCACAGACACAGACACCTGCTTTTTAATCTGACTACAAATAAAATGTTAGAATTTTATTCACCACAACTGAAGCACAGACTTCTTGTTAATAGTACAATTAACTGCACAGCAGGTGATGGTATTTGTCACTTAATTACATTAAAATGCAACAGAGGACACCAGTCCCAGAAAAAAAAAAGACGTTGAGAGCTCTACTTCAATAAGCAAAGGTGAGGAGTAATTAGCGGTCTATGTAAATGCTGCAAGCCCACTAAAAATGATATCATATATCACTTTTAATGAGTGAGATGAGAAAAAATAACGTAAAAAAAAAATGTAAAGAAACCAGTGTTGCCATATATACTATGAAGCCTGTTAAACTATGAATTATTTATTACTGCAGTTAGTGTATGTGTGTCAAAAATAAGGCCCAGGTGGCAGAATCAGCCAGGCAAAGACTCTAATCCAGCCCATTGACTGGCTTTTGAAAGTGTAACAGAAGGTATAAATTTTGGACTTTTAACTGTATTGTCACAAGCTTAGCAGCTTTGATTACAATTAAATAAACACAGTTTAAATTATGCTTTCTCTCGGGGATTAAATATATACTTCTTCTTTACGCTTCTTTAAGCTCTCCTTTCTCTTTACGCTGAGAGAAAGGAGAGCTTCACTGGTCCAGTCTCCTTAACATCAGAGTGGGCTGTATGTGGCCGACAATGAAAAACTGTTTTGACATCCCTGTTATAAACATAATAACATGCCATAATTAACCCTCGCGAGTTTGAGAGTGAATCATTCTCACAACATCATGGACCAAAGTTTTAACTGTGAATGATTCAATGAGTGAATCATCCAACCTTGGTGCATAACTGCAGTGTAGCATTTTAAATAAGAAGCTGTAGTAGGGTTTTTTTTTTTTCCTTTGGGGGGGTGAGTCTCCTGTAAAACATGACACTCCGAATCATTTCTTTATTATTTTGTTAATGGTAGTTTTCACTCAGTGCTTGGCAGCTTACTAAAAAGTTGCTTGGCTCAGAAATGGCTTCGATCGTTCCCCCTACGCTGTGTCATCTTTTCTGTCACAGGAACACGGCTGCTGAGAGTGAAAGTCAGTTTCTGATTTGATTGTCTTTTGCGCTGTAGGCAGTTTCAAGATTCAGCACTAAAATCAGAAGGGGAGGAGGAATTTTTATATATTTCTTTATACTCCCACCATGCAAATCACACTCTGCTCACACACCTCACAGCTGTGAAAAAGAAAGGCCAAAAACATTTTTGTGCCAATTTGTAAACATGCTTTTTAACATTGTAAGGGACAACTTAACAGGAGCGTCCAGGAGAATCTCTCTCATTTTTGAAGAAACCAGCCATCAGCAGCTATTCAGTTACAGTGGTGTGAAAAAGTGTCTGCCCCCTTCCTGATTTTTTTTTATGTGTGTCACACTTAAATGTTTAAGATCAAAAAAAGACACACAAAATGCAGTTAACAAATAAGGTGTTTATTATTAAGGGAATCATTCCAAACCTACGTAGACCACAAGTGACTGCTGTGCGGGAATTTTGGTGCACTCATCTTTGCAGAATTGTCATAATTCAGCCACACTGGAGGGTTTTCGAGCAGGGTTTTTTAAAAATTATGCCATAGAAAGTGCCCCACCTGAATGGGACACACACCTTCCAAAAAGTTCAATTTTTGTCTTGTCGGTCTACAGAGTGTAAGAGATTACAGGATGACCCCAACCTCAACAACAGGACCACTCTCAGCATCGACCAAGTGTGTTTGCTTTTGGAACTGTGTCTTCATTCCACCTACTTCACATACAAGGGTCATTTCTACAGGCAGAAACATGGGTGTGCCATGGGCTCCCCAGTTTCACCCATTTGGCCAATTTGTACATGGAAGAAGTGAAAAAGATGGCTTTGTTATCCTACCCTGGAACACCACCAGGCCATTGGTTCAGATATGTGGATGACACCTGGGTGAAAATCAAATCTCAGGACGTACTACATTTCACGGATCACATTAACTCAGTGGACCGACACATCAAATTCACCAGGGAGGATATGAAAAGTGGCAGGTTAGCCTTCTTAGACTGTGAGATTTCCATCAGGAATGGGGGACATCTAAAAGCTGATGTGTACCGTAAACCTACACATACGGATCATTATCTAAGGTTTGACTCTCATCATCCACTGGAGCACAAACTGGGTGTCATCAGGACGCTACAACACAGAGCAAACACCATCCCCACAGATGCAGCAGAACCTCACACCAAGAAGGCCCTGAGTAAATGTGGTCATCCCAGCTGGACTTTTGTCAAAGCTGGGAAGGCGCCTAAAGAAAGCTCCAGCCGATCCAAGAGAGAAGGACCGCTGCCCAAGCGAAAACCTGTAGTGATCCCGTACGTGTCAGGAGTATCGGAGCAGCTGAGATGCATTTTTTCTAAACACCAGGTCTCTGTGTGTGTTTTAAACCCCAAAACACGCTGCGCCAAAAACTGGTCCACCCCAAGGATCGGATCCCCGACACAAACAGAGTAACATAGTGTGCGCTGTTAAGTGCCAGGAGGATTGCCAGGATTTATACATCGGGGAAACCAAACAACCTCTGGCAAAGCGGATGGCACAACACAGAAGAGCTACCTCGTCAGGCCAGGACTCTGCAGTCTATTTACACCTACAGGCCAGTGGACACTCTTTCAATGATGAGGATGTACACATCCTGGACAGGGAGGAACGCTGGTGTGAGCGCGGAGTCAAGGAGGCCATTTACGTGAAAAGGGAAAGACCATCTGTGAATCGAGGAGGGGGCCTAAGGGTACATCTGTCACCATCTTACAATGCTGTGATTGCAGCCATTCCCCAACTCTCTGTGAATGGTACTCATGGCCATTGATCAGTGGTTGTTGATCAATGGTCATGAGAATTTGCATAATTATGATGAAGGAACTGACCTCCCAGCCCATTGTTCCTTCGGTGGGCTGGTTTCACTCATTATGCAAATGTACTGTTTATAAGGTTGGGGAAACCTGCAGTCAGCTGAGACTGAAAAAGTCACTTGGATGAGTGACAAAATGTTTCTCCCACTGAAAACGCTACGTCCAGATGAATAGAATCAACTTTTGGAGGTCCACAGAGCATTTTCCCAAAAGTCTTGGGGATCATCAAGATGTTTTCTGGCACAAAAGAGACAATCCCTTATATTCCTTTTGCTCAGTAGTGGTTTTTGTCTTTGAACTGTGCAGTGCGGGCCATTTAAGCCAGGTCTCTTTCATATGATGGAGCCATGAACCCTGCAGTTCTGTAGATGTTGTTCTGGGATCTTTTGTGACCTCTTGAATGAGTTGTTGCTGTGCTCTTGGAGTGATTTCACTCATCCCCTTGGATCGCGGCATGATGTCATGGGTGTGCCATGGGCTCCCCAGTTTCACCCATCGTGGCCAATCTTCTGATCTGCTTCACTTTGTCAAACAGGTCCTAATTTAGTGGTTTCTTGATCAAAACAGCTGTGGCAGTAATCAGGCATGGGTGTGGAAACAGTTTATTTTCAGAAACTGAAAATGAACTCATTGTTTCACACAGCGCCGTGTAGGTTTGGAAGGGGGCAAACCCTTTTTTACACCACTGTGAGTGCAGTTTTTGCTACTTCAATCTTGAGTACCTGGATTAAATTGTTTATAAAAGAATAATGCAGACATTTGAACTGTTCGTCTTTAAGTTAAATTAAAGAAGGTGGCTGGTGATATTAAAAGTTTGACACAGCATTTACAGCATTTTAAGCATTTTTTGACAGTAATAAAAACACAGAAAATCATCAGGCTAACCCTTTACATTGTCATGTACCTACAGGAAAACTTCCTGAGTCCTGTGACTCATGCTACCCTGGTTACCTGCTGTCATATGGCAGGTGTGAGTCCATATGCGATAAAGGCCAGCATCCCATAATAAAGGTACCAGCATTTTTAATTTCATAAATATTAACTTTTCATTAAAAAATTTAAAAAAACACGAGTACATGTCGTTCAGCAAAAGAATTACTTTGAATGCTTTGGCCCCAGGTATCACATAATGTAATTCAGACTGGGTTATTACTGCACCAGGAGAAATCTCAAACATCACAGCGAAAATTATTACTGTGTCACAATTTCTAAATAAACCTCGCAGCTCGTGCTGTGAAGCTGCTGATTGAAATTGTTGGACAGGTAGATGAATGTTAATTGACTGTGCTGAGAGGCTGGTTGCACTTTTATTCAGCATATTACAAAAAAACTTTTGGAAGCAAAGAATCAGTAGTTATGATGCAAAAATGCTGTAGCTCTGAGTCACCCCTGTCCTTCATCAGGGTTCAAGCCACTCGTGTGAAGACTGTGATAGTTCCTGCCTGGAGTGTCGGGGACCCGGTCCGTCCAACTGCACAGTGTGTTCTGCTCAGGCTATTTTAGAGGCTGGAGGGCGCTGTCTACTTTGTTGCCACCACGAAGATGAAGACACCAAAACCCAGCAGCAAGACTGTTGTAACTGCACAGAGACACGGGGTAGGCTGAACTTCTATCTTGTATGCTGAGAGTTATCATTGTGTTCAGGTTGTAATTTTCTTCCTTAACTCTTTCCTCCCTTGCACGTCTGCTGGAATGTGAGCAGTTTGTGTCATATTTCATGCCTGCTTCCAGAATAAAACAACTGGGAATGGGAACTGTGCATCAGAAGTTAGTGAGAATGATCTCTTCCTACACCGCCTACTGAGGAAGAACCCAGAACCTATTCTAATGGTTGTTATTGATATATTGGGGTGGGTACAGAGGCGGTCATCTTGGGGGAAAGAGTTAAACTAATAAAGTCTTACAGGTAGGGAGGGAAGATGTTTAGATTAAACTTATCACATCTCTTGACGAGTAAAGGTTGTGGTTAATTACATTTTTCATTAGTGATCAATCTTTTAATTATTTTTTTTGAAATTACAGCAGTTGATTGATGTCTTGGTCTATAAAATTTCCCCCAGAAAAGAGAGATCCTAAAATAACAACCTCAGAGCCTCAGGTTTGAAATGATCAGTTAAAGGTTGGACACTTTTCCCATAATGCAGCTGAGTTGCTATTTCCTTTAGTTGTTAAGTAAGAGGAGCTATTGGTTGCAGAATTGTTTTTTCCTCTGCTTATATTACTATTAGGTCAATAAAAGACACATTTATTTGTAATTTCAGTTTTGTGTTTAATAACTGAAAAGCTTGGGCTGAGATCAGATCAGTGTTTTGCTCATTGAAGAATATCCCGTTTTGTTGCTTTGAGAAACTCTTGGGTTGCTTTTGCAGTATGCTTTGGTTCATTATCTACAGTAGTTGCGCTGAGAAGCACTGCCCAACACTTGCCTGAATCTGAGCAGAGATTACAGCCCTGTACACTTCACAATTCATCCTGATTGCCTGATCATTTATAAACACTAGTGGCCCGTTCCCACTGGCAGCCAAACATGCCCATGCCATAATTTTTCCGTTGACAGGTAATGTCATATGCTTTGGATCATAAGCTGTTTCCCCAGATTTTGTAGCCTCTTTTAGATGTCTAAACTGGCCTTTTTGTTCTTGAGTGTAACCAGTTGTTTCCACCTTGTTGTAAAACCTCTGTTATGCCTAACTCCCAGAGTGTTCTTAAATAGCTTAGATGTTGTGAACATGATTTTCTTAACCATGGAAATAACTCTGTCACCATCTCTTTAGCTGTCGTCTGTGATATTTCAGGCTATTTGGTGTTGCAGAGCTGGCCAATCTCTCTGCTTTTTAAGATTGCACAATATTGTTGATTTGCCTACTTGTAGTTTTTTATTTGTGTTTTTCAGCTTAATTATGACCTCGTTCACTTGCTATGGGCCTAGGGCTGGGCGATATGACCCAAAATTCATATCTCGATATTTTTTAGCTGGATGGCGATATACGATATATATATCAATATTTTTTTAAGCCATAAAGTAAGAACAAAAAGAGAGTTCTTAGTCAAAGCTGTGTCCCAGATGTCACACAGGCACTTTTATTAACATACAGCGTAGATGTACATGAAGAAATTACTGAAAAATAAATTATCAGCATTTATTAAATAAAAATGCTCCATAAATAAAAGAAAACAATGTTGTTTTTGTGCATAACAAAAAGCTCACAATTGTGCTGTCAAAATGTAAACTAAAAGACGCAGAGCATAGTAACAAAGACAGATTTCACAGCTGCTCTGTTCCCAACTTCTACTGCGTGACTGACAGCCTGGAGTTTGAAATCTGCTTCGTAACTGTGTCTCTTAACAGGTGCCATTTATGGTGCTTATACACACACAATACGGTAATATTACGTTGAAGCACAGTACGTATCACTCCGCGAGGCTCCGGACTACGGTAGCCGTAATGCTCCGACAATCCATCAAGCGGTGCAGCTCCGTAGCTTACCAAAGTTGTACTAAAACATTTCTTGACAGATTGCTAAGCGCCGTGTACCACATAAAAACGGTTCGTGGTCAGTAAGCACAACCAGAATTCATACAAAAGGCGCGCTGCCCAGCCCCACGCACGGGGTGATCCGCGGTGACTCGTTAACGGAGATTTGCCGTGTCCATCTTGTCGTTGCCTGCAGGTGAAGCGATGGGGGAGGAGGGGGAGTTGTGTTCAGTGAAGGAGAGGCGAGGCCGAGTAACGTTGCATAGAGACAAAAGTGGACGAAAGAGAGGCAAACTTGCGGCTCCACAAGTATAATTATAACGTAACATAGACTATATCGATATAAATGATATTGTCACGTCTCGTATGAAAATATATCGATATTTTTTAAAAACTCCATATATCGCCCAGCCCTATATGGGCCTCATTTTTAATATTACAAAGGCAAAACTGCAAAAATTGTCCTAACAAACCAAACAAATTATGGATTTAACTGTAAAACCTGCATTTAATTGAACCATTATCTGTAACACTGCTGAAACAGAAACACAGCATTTTCTGCTGATAATTTAGTAGACCAGCTCTAACTATCAGTTTTATGAAGTTATTTCAGTAACATTATATTTTCTGTAATTCTGGCATGGCAGGTAGCTCCAAAACTCACTTAATTGGTATTGTTTTTTCTTCCCATGAAACCAAGTTTTACAAACACAAGCTTCTCAGTTGGCTTTTCTTTACAGAGAAGGGTATTTTCTGATGGGCTTGTTAACCTTTTTCCACCAGTGTTTTCAACCAACAGAGCTTCACTTTGATTCAAACTGTAGAAAAGTTCAAGGTGAATATCACATTTTTTTAACTTTTGAAAACCAGGAGCACCTACAAAAGCTTTCATATTTCACATTTTGTTTCAGATTTTGAAAAGCTCCCTCCAGAGCCACTAAAGACATTCATGGTACTTTTCATTCCAAGGAAATTTCACTGCCTGCACAAAATCTGTTGACTGCCCTTTCAGTTTTATTATCATTAAAGCTCCTGTTCAGGTACCATGGTTACTTTTTGCATCAGTGTCTAAACTTCTGTTTTCTTTCCAGGTGAGTGCATTCTCAGCACCAACTTGGCATTCAGGAATGAGGAGGAAGAGGAGGCCAGAGGTAACCTGACAGTCTTCATTATAGCCTGCGTCCTGCTGGTGCTGGTTCTGGTCACCGTCGTTATCCTTATCAGACATTCCCGCTTGAAAAACGTGCGCTCAGACATCCCTCCCCGCGGCTATGAAAAGCTGGGCTCCAGTAGGGGATACGGAGGCGGCTACAGCTCTGCTTCTTCTTACAGCGGCAGAGCCGGCTCCTCTGGCGGCCGATTTCAGGAGTCCCAGCTGGTCGACCTCAGTGAACGTCGCTCAGGGAATAAGGATGATGACAATGATGACGACGATGATGAAGATGAGGACATTGTTTACATGGGCCAGGATGGCACAGTGTACAGGAAGTTTCGATACGGACAGCTGGGAGAGGACAACGAGGACGAGCTGGAGTACGACGATGAAAGCTACACGTTCCGGTGAACGTGATGTTTTCCATCTCATAAGATTTCTTTTGCAATTCTTTCCTTCTTCGTTTCTTCCCCAGTGCTGTTCGTCTCCCCCTTCCCCCGAGGGACAGAGTCATTTATCCTTTACTGAATGAGCCTGACCAAATGAAACATGAGATGCTGTTCATAATGAGCTCTGTTTTTATAGCTGCATTCACACAATGAAATGTGTTGCATTTAAAAACAGTAAAAGGGATTTAACATTCCCAAACTTCCTTTTTAAAAAAAATAAAATTAACAAAATTAAGCTTTATTTGCCACACCCGGTTTGTAGCACGATGATTTCTGCGTATCTTTAACATTTCGTCGTGGCAGTTTACTTGTTGTGATGGTTTCATTGATCATATTACCATGTATAATTGTGTTGGATTGGGGTTTAAAATTTGATTAATCGCCCTGTTTATGTTTGTTTTTCTCTTTTACCCATGTGCTTATTGTTGTTGATATTTAATTTGAGTATGTGTTATCCTGGTTATCCTGTTCAAATAAAGTTTTGCAAACAAATCCATTAGGAAAAAAGAGCAACTCGTGACTTCACCAGGTTGAAAGTGGCTGATTTGTAATTTGGCAGCAAATTCCAGCCAACAAAGAAATGATAAAATACATTCAGACTTGAATCGATTTATTTTTATTGAATTACTAGCCAGTGATCAACAATTTCTTTGCATCCCCTCAGTACACCATTATAGACTGTGCAAGAGGACCATCGGTTATCTAATGAGGGGGACATGCACTGATGCACAGATACGCACACACGCATGCGTGTGGACACACACAGATAAAGATGTGCTTATCAAAGATCCCATCGCTACTCTCACCCGAGATTCTTCCTGGTCGTCAAGCAGAAACTGAGGATGAGTTTCGACGTGTATAGACAGAAAGACACATGCATGCGTGCGCACAGACACGCACACACACTTGCAGAACACGACTAAAAAGACATGCTGTCACATAGCACTGACAGCTTCATATAATAATTAAGTTATTAATTCTTAGTCTTAGATTAACTCTATAAAGGTAAAATATCTAGTTTTATGGTTAATTTTCCAGAAAGAGGTTTGGATTGGTCAAAAGCCGGTTGGTCATCTTCCATGGCACAAGGCACCCTGTGCTTTTACTGCGTACACAGAAGTAGTCTCTTCATCAGAAATACTGAGACTGAGTAACCAGTAAAGGGTGATATTATTGCTTCACTGCTTCTCATGCACACAACTACAACACTATAGACTCTACAAATGGATTTGCGCAGTGCGCTGTCTAGTGTGTAATTGAAGTCCCTACCCTAAAGTGAGCGATGGCACTAGTCTGCTGATGCTCCCAAAACAAAAATCACACTTAAGACTACATGTATATCAGGACTGCAGGTGTAAGGTACAGCAGGTGCTACAGCAGCCGTTAAAGATCTTATCGTGATCAGGTGCTATTGTAAGTTGTTTTCTCTTATTAAACTCCAGTGTGTAATTGACAAAACACTGACAGACGCACACACAGTAGCTACACAATTTTCCAGATTCGCCCATTCAATACAACAGTGACTTCTGAGCATCGAGGTGACCCATCTATTCAGGATGTTTGGATTTACGAGCCGCTGGCACCAGCTGCGTCTGGTCTGCTGGGAAGATGAAAGTACAAAGCAGAGACATTAGAGATGGGTGTGTTTATGTAGTAGTGACAGACTGCTGACACAAGGCCGTTTGTCTTCTATGTGTGAACTTAAACATCTTCGAGGACTTACTCTGTTCTGCTTGCTGCAGTTGGCTCGGATCCCTGCAGAAAACTGTTCACTCTTGATCGGGCCGGGGGAGGGCGGAGATTGAAAGGTTGTTAAAGCAGAATTTACTGTTGTAATACACGAGCATGCGCTGAATTTGCAGGTGCATGCAACTTACGCTTCAGAGCACAGTTAGTCAGCCGGTGATTAGTGTGGGAATTCTACTGCTTCTTTTCTACATTTATTATCAGTGCAATAGATCACTGTGCTATAAGGACTGGCTCATTTATTTTGCTGTAATGATAAATGAGATGAAAGCAATGCATTTAGCCTCTTTAGCAAATTCTTTCTCTCTCCTGTAAAACTATAGCCAAATCCAATTGGGCCCTGATCCAGCAGAAGAATCCCTGTGATCTAAAAAGTGAGTTGCCTGATAAGAGAGCGCTTCAACTGCAGATGGAAAAAAAAAAGAGAGAGAGAAGAAAAAAAGCAGAATAAGTAATGCGAGCAGGAGGGTCGATGCTTACCTCGAGTTCTCTGCCGCTTCCTTCAGCTGCTTGTCGAGTCTAGAGGTTAGAGTTTAAATGACAAGATGAAAATAGACTTATTTAAAAGACCATCCGGGCTCAGAGGAGGTGGAGGCAGTGTTGTGTTTAAAGGTTTAAAGGGACTCACCTAATGATGCACTCTGGGATCTGGATGCAGTCCATCGGGATGAGTTCCTGCAGCTCGTCCAGACTGTTTACATACTTTATCTTACTGCTGAACTTGGTGCTGAGGCATCACAAGCATGTGCACAAAAAATGACCATTTTTACATAGGCACACACACACACAATTAAAGATCTACATAACAGAAACACGATAAAAGCAATAAATGTGCATTACTCCGTTACACTATATTAAAAGGTCTGGAGTCACATTAGCAGCTAATTGTCTCAGTGTAGTAATTTTAAGCAGCCTTAATTGTTTTAATACGTGTCAAGATCCAGCAGCAATCTTTAGAACAAGACAGTGGACCAACCACCAGACCACAACAAATACTGATAGCATGCCAGATAAAAGCGAAGTATTCTTTACCTGATGAATGGCTTGGTAATGGCTAGAATGGTCCTGATAAACCATGATGGATGGAGAATAATGAAGGATTTCAAGTTCTTCCTGAGCCTGAGGACAACATCACATGCCAAAGTATTATGTAAATGTTGGTGCATCAGTTTTCACTTTCATTCTGCAAAGCTGCAAATGTTCTTAGTCATTCAGTGCTTCTCTCACAAAACCAATGTAGTATCGCATAGCAGTGATACCACTGAACAGGACAGACCTTCTGTCAATCATCTGATAGCACTTCTTTAGCCAACCAAGTCCAGGCATTCTTCTGTGGGGTGTGGCTCCATTCAGGTATACAATCATGTAGTCCTCTGCCACCATCAGCTCCAGTGTGCTGATCACATAACTGGAAAAACGCACACATCAATACACACAAATTAATTTTCTGAAGCTTCACCCTTCCTGTAAGTACTGCTTATATAACCCGTCTCCCCCTTCCATATTCTGGCTTTAAACCAAGGGTTCATACCATTTTTTTTCTGGAATACCATATAGGATTATATAAAAGAGTAAAATGTTGTATTTGGACCCATTGCTGATTTCTACACTCCCTAAAGAACAGTGCTTTTAGCTAAGCACCAGCATGCCAACTTGCACACACGTTTAAACAGTAGCTCAAGACGTATTTGTATAGGCTTGGTTTTGACTAGTAGATAATATTACTGTGTTAATATTTGAATTGACTGCTATTGTGAAGCACTTTGCGATCCTGATTTAGAAAGGTGCTACAGTATATAAATGCATTTTATGTACTTACAAAGCTTACTGTAAAATGAAAACTCTCTTTCTGTCTATCCTCAAACCCCGCCCACACCATCAGGAGTGGAGCAACCAAGCTTGGCATACAGGTACATCTTAGTCCCCTAAACCACCAACAAATAACCCATTTGTAGCATTTATGCATCTATAGCATTAGCAGCATTATCTTAATTTAATGACAATAACATCTAATATATCAAGTGAACTTGAATAACGAATGATATCCTCCTGAGAATTTATTTATAACCTATTTATTTATGTCCTCTGTAATCAACATTTGTTTTTGGTCTATATCTTTTGACTTATTTGAGCTACCTTACTAAGTCCTGGTGTAAATAGAGGACATCCTGGGCTTTCCATTGATATCTCATGTGTTTGGGTGGCCTCTTGTAGCTCCAAAGAGGCAGGAAATCACAAGTTCAATTGGAAGATTATTTTTCCTATTCTCAGGGGGATATAAGTCATTTTGTTGCCTACCAACCACCTAACAACAGGCTAAAATCACAAGCCCAAACAATAACGTAGCATGTACTAGTAATATTTAACATGTTCACCATGTTGTAGTTTAGCCTACTTGCCATTTAGCTCTAAATACTAAATGCAGGCTGTGTAGACTGTATAAAAAGGATGGGTATACTGAGTGTGTTTTGAGCCATGTTGGTTTTTGAAGCTTTAAGTTGGATGAGAGTGAGAAGCGCTAAGCTTTCAGCTAATGCTAACAAACTTCATTAGTTGCTAGCCTTTACAGACTAAACGAACAGCACAGTTTTTTGAGGGACTATATACCCCAAGCAATATTAGCCATCAGGCTTTCTCAAGAGGTTAATTTCAATTACTGGAAATAAAGTGCATGTTGGGATACACGCCTCAAATTTTAAGTCTACACAAAGACCAAACAACTGAGTTCTGAAATGCTATGAGAAGCAAAACTGTGTTTTGTACCTGGCATTAAACGTGTTTGTTACATCCCTGAAGTTAGCATGGTGGGGTCTACAGGGCTGATTTGGTCTTGCAGCCTGCCTCAAGTGGACACTGCAGAAACTACCATTTTTACATATACTGATGCATTAATTACAGTTAATCTCAAGGAAGTGCAAAGTTGTGACAGCGAACGCCTTGAACAATCTCTTCTTACGTCTTTTGTACAAGCTTGTAACAATGACTGGTGTCATTGTTGCTTCGTGGTTTATGCCTCTAACAGTTTAAAAATTTTAGCACTCTAAATAAATGCAGATCAGTGAGTCCCAAAGTGTAAGCTGGGGCCACCTGGTGTGCTGCTGCGAAGGTCTTGCAGATGAGACACAATAATAACAGAAATTCAAATTGAGATTACTCAAAAGTATGTTAAGTTGCATATTTAGCTATAGGTTTTATTTTAGGTTAGCTTGTGATATTACTCATTACTCTGACTCTATACTGAAGTTTCTTTTTCTCTTGTATTATGGTGGACATCATGAGTTTTTTGGTTTTTCAGGGGGTCTCAGCACTCTTGACTTTGGGAATGGCTGACTTAGACAAACAGAACTGTAACTACATTAATGTGAAACAGCATCATGCCTTGCAGAAACTCACCTGGGCTAAACTGTAATTCAATCAAAAACTTCAAAATATCAAAAGCAAGCGGAGTTCGAAAGTCTCTAGCATTATGTGTTAAAATGGTGAAATGCAGGAGCAACTTTTATTTGAAAGCTCAATGCAAAAAATATGAGGAAATAGGACACAAGTCTTACCCTCAATTTGAAAAACCCAACTAACAGCATTTTAAACATTTCTCCCCTCTGAAGTCAGCAATGAGAAATTGGCAAAAATGTTGCTTCCTCTTTCCTTCTTTGCATCAATCTCACAAGCTCGATCAGACTTCTACTTTTCCAAAAATCCAATTCTCTAATTCAAACCATAAGAAACTGTTATCGCTTTCTCGTTTTTTTCCGCAGTCCCTCCACCACCTCCTCTCTGTCTTCGCAGTCAGCAGGGAACTTTGTCGCCTCCTTTGAAAATAACTTGACAATCTCCTCAGCTAGTTTCCTCAATAACTCATCTAACTTCACTGGCTCTCCTCTCCTCCTGATCAAATGTCATTCCCCAGCTTGCTTACAGACCAGCACTGCTGATCCACTCTATTTCCTGAATATTCTGATCATCTCCCACTGACATCAAACTGAATACCGTTCAGCACCCAGCTACAGTTACTCCTCCTCGCGCAGATTCAGACCTCAAGCCATCTGGCATCAGAAACTGCAGACAGTACGGTTTACCTCCTTTCAGTTCTTTCCAGAACTCTCGGATATGCCAGCTCACTCAATATCTTCCACAGAACAGCCTGTGGGATCCCTAGCACACTGTCCAAGCATGAGGCGCCACTGTGCCAGCACAACAGTGGATATATCGACACGGGAGGTCCTAGCAAACAAGCTAGACTCACACTGAATTTTAATCACTTCATTTAGAAAGTTGTGTTTGTGCAGGAGTGTCATGGCTGATTGAAACAGCAACAACGTCCTTAATTTGATAATTACATCCACACACACATTGCTTTTGTCATATGCATTTCGATGCTGCATTGCCATGAACCAATTTTGACTGGAAGACAACAAACACAGCTGTGTGTTTCCCACAGGCTGGCATGACACTTTGACTACTGTGGGTTGGACGTTACATGTTACAGCTGTTCAAGTGCCCATCAATCACAAGAATCCTTCAAATTAACTCTCAGTTCATCATCCAAGTAATACAAGAGTTTAATGATCCTGTTCCATTGTGATGCATTTAATCTTTTGCAATTTTTTAGACTTTAAATACATCATCCATTTTTGTGGACCGCCGTCTTGAAGCCTTGAGGTCAGTAATAGGTTGTTATCCTACTGTTTTTTGGAGACCGGCTTGTGACAGAGAAGCTGAAGGCTCTGCAAACTCATACATTCCTATTGATTTCTCGATAAGATAGTAGACCGTCCCTAAGTGCTTTATTGCACATTTTACTAAAATGAATAGTACAGTTAACATCCTTCTATAACAAAGAAGACTCCAAACTAGCAATTCAACCATATTACATTAGAACTGAGGTCATAAATGAATGATCACATGAGAAGAAGGTCAATTTTCTAATAGCTTTCTGTTCAATTGGACTTCTTGTTGCAATCAGAGTGCCTCCCTCTGCTGACTAGAAAAGGCGCAGGTCTATGCTTGTAACGTAACACTAAAATCTACAAGAACTTGTTTACAAAATGTGTACTGTAAATGTTGCCACTGATGCCTGTAGTGAGTGCTGAGTCAGACTATCCAAACGTATTTACACATGCAGTGTTAGACCGTGATTTCGACTCTTTATCCTGTTTCTGAATGCCAACTGCACAAATTAGTACATATTAGTACTTTAATATGGACAAGGCTGTGTGACTTTTTGTATAGCCACAATGAGTTACATACTTGTGGTTTTTACACATTTTATAGTTGTTTGAGAAATACTGGATAATTTGGCATTGACATCCGATGCATATGTTTACTTTGCGTGCAAAATGAATCTAATGTGAGCAACAGTTCATTCACACTAGAATAAAAAAAGGATAGCAACCTCGTTGCAACTCAGAAAATTCAGTGGTTGCCCAGTGATTACAATTTTTTTCTGTAAGTAGAGACGACCAATGCCTTTAATCTCAGGGTGAGATTAAATTGCAAGGCAATTGCACAGGTCACCTGGTAGGAGGCAACTTGTCTTCAAAAAAATGCTCTGACTTGGAATGACTGCAATCACTCTCAGGGAGATAGACCAAGGTTTGCAAATAGTTTTTTATCTGGTTGCCAACTAGTTTTATTCTGATTATATTCTTGTATAAAAGGAAGGTTTGCCAATCACCTGTCATTTTGCAGTTAATTCACCTCCCTGCAGCAATTTGTGAAGGAATTAATGAACTTTTGCATCAAATTGATGAGGTTTCAGCAGGACTCAGGAAGACGTTTTACGTCTCATCCAAGAGGCTTTTTCAGTTCTAATGAAGTTTTAAGGTTCATGTAATTCCCAACTTGACCCTGTTTACTTGATAGCAAACTGACTCCCTCTTATTGCTGTTTTATTGCCATCTTGATACATCACTGTAGCGTTACCTGACCTTCAGGATGTTAAAATTATCATTGCAAGTATGTTAATATGTTGATATTAGCATCAATCTAAAACCCCACTGAAGGTGAAAAATACATTAAACAGATTTTTTTAATTGCAGTCTTTCGCTCATGTTGTTGCCAGTGCCAGCTGGCTGACTCCAAAAGCAAGTTAATATCCTCTCTCTCTGAAAGTAAAACTAACTTGCACCACAAATAAACACAATCCTGGCTTGATTGATTAGTGCCTTTGGAAACATTTTTTAATAAAAAGTAACTGAAAAAATATGGCTTGTTTTGTAGGTAAAAAGTAAACAAGAAGTCCTAAGCTCCAGTGTCAGGGAATTGGTAAACTGCTACTTAGTACTAATTAAAAGAAATCAGTATCTTTGGGATGCGCACATACAATCAATAGATCCAGTTTGCTAATCAAGCATAAAAGCAAACTTACACCCAAATACGGTAATGTGATAGCAAAGACCTAAATGTTTAAATGAATAACAAACCAATGAGTGATCTCATAGTGGCTATGCCCATTGTTAATATACAGTCTATGGTGCTGCCTTATACATCTTGGTGACATCAAGGATGATTCCTGGTTTATTCCCAAACTTTCAAAGTTTTACCCATAAACTAATATGTTTATATTTTTATGTTTATATATATATATATATATATATATATATATATATATATATATATATATATATATATATAGCTCAGTCATGATCAGATGGTCAATCATTGCTTGCAAAAATGAAGAAGCAAATGAATAACACTACTACTAAAACAAGATATGCACCAAATGATGTGGCTGAATTTTACGGGGCCAAAGCAAAACACTGGAAAAAACTAAGAGTCATTTAAAGAGCGTGTTAGTCACTGCTTTTTGATACTCACAGGAAGAGGTTCTCCATTATTTCATGGTAGTCCTCTCGGTTGCTGTCTGGCAGAAAACAAGCAGCAAACACGATGATGGCGTTCACTCCGTTGCCATAGTAGCCTTGATAAAAAGCACACACAAAAATAAAAGTAGTAAGAGTTCCTTTGGCGAGAACTTGATTGCTCTTTTATTTTTTGTTCTATTTATCTTTTGTCCATCTGTCTCTCTGCCCTGTTTCCTCTCGCTACTTTTCTGATTAATGTAATTTCCGTCTATTCACAAAGCCATTCATTACCAGATTTGATGTCACTCAGACAGCAGGTCTTTTATCAAAATGACAGAGCTGGTGAGATTGAATTTTCAGTGACAGACGTCTCTGTTTCCATGAGACAGCTGCGTTTCACTAAACCTGCAACGCAGAGCACAGTGGGATATGCATGGCCTGCATATTTCCACCCTCATGGTCAATCCACCCACAGACTAGCCAGAGCTCGTGGCTATGAAAGGCACCACAGAGGGGGAAGAGATAGACATGGGGCCCCTGCCTGTGAAACCAATAATGTGTGACTTAGTGACTGGTCTCAATTTAAGATCCAGGTCCCCCTGTGGTTTTCATGCATTATACTCACACACGGTTGTGTACAAGTATACGATTGCACAGCACTGCACAGTTCACATCATTTTTATTTTTGAACCATTCACTGACCCCTTATGCCCAGTGAACGAGCAGTTGTTACTTTGATTTATCATGCCTGTATGCTCATAGTGAGTCGATCTGGATCACAGCAGTCAAATGGCCACTTTGCCCACATGAATCACGTTACTGTAACATGCAGGTGACACAGGGAAACATGACTTAAAAATTCATGCTGAAAGGGTCATCAGTTGTCTTCATCTACAGCCTGCATTTCCTTATTTGTACTTGGTCTACTGCCAAAATGGGATGAGGTATTTCCAAAATGCTACGTCCTGCCATGGTCTAGTTAGATGAGACCTGTCAGCTCATTAACATGACAAGGTTGTAATGTAGTAAACCTAACATAAATACTTTTTTTTTTAACCTGGCTTGCTTCTGTAATCCAATAGCAAAGCATGCTTACAATTGAAAAATACTGTGTGTTAGATGATTATAAATTTGTTGATTTATTTCTGTTTTTCTGTGTGGCAGTAGGCTTGTGGTCACACTTTCCCATTAATTCTGTTCATCTCATCTATTCACAATGGCCCTCAAGAGGGCTATTCATCTTAAAAAGCCATAGTCTTCACATAGTTACCTCTAGGGTTCATGAAACTAAGGTTCCTCAATGCAATTCTTTCTTTTCTTTCTTCTAACACCATGAGGAGTCCTGGAGTCATTTTTTATTAGAATGTCCTTCAATTTGCATATTATATAAATATGTAGGACTGTCATGCATTTGTGCAACATCTTTCCAAGTTCCTTAAATCCTGTCTCAGAGTGATACTGAAAAACTAGTTCAATTAGTTGATTCAAAATGCTGCAGCAAGAGCACTGACTTCTACTGTCCTCTGCTTCAAGTGACAACAAATCTTTCAGGTACAAAGTGACTGGGGACACTTTGTAGCTGCTTTGTATGCAGATTCAGCTTGTATTTCAATCTTTGCTATAAAAAGCAACGTCTTTTACCTGAATGGCTTGGACTGGTATTCAGTTCTAGTGGTTCGGGTTTAGGGGAGAGTGCACCATTTGATGGACCCTAATGTTAACACCTTTACTATACTTTACTGTAAATGTGGTAACTACTTTGCAAAAGAAAAACTACACTTGTGAATTGATTTTAAACTTGAGTCACCTCCATGTGAGATGACTTTCATGTAGGGCTCAATGAGCTTCATGTTGATACGGTGTTCCTGCTCCCCAATGATGACAGTCCTCCACAGTTTTCCATCTTGGCGTTCCTCCTCAGCACTGTATGTTGGGATTGTATTGTAGACTTCACTGGTAGCACTCCTGTTGGCAGTATTGGGATCTGATAAGAAAAAGACCAAATGATGCATTGTGGGTAATTTGTAGACTAATTTTAAAAAGATCAATAGATCAGTAACCGTGGTTTTCCACTTTAACACATCAATTAAATTCTTGGTAAAGTAATGAAGCATATTAACATTAGCTGTTAGTGTTACAAAATAAAAGTCTTGCTCTTGTTGAGCAGAAGGAGGAGAATAAAATGCTTGTATCACTTTGTAATTCTGCGTGCCCCACCTTCATCGCGATCTTTCAGGTCATCAAACTCACAGTGTTAGCATTCTAGCATTCAGAGTCACCCACCTTCCCAGTCCATTTCATGGTCTGTGTAGTCGAGGTAATCCCCCTCATCTGGAGTGTCGAGGTCATCGACATTAATGTCTAGATCATCTGGTGTCTCTCCGAAGTCATCCTCGCTCTGGTCCAGTGACAGGCTGATACGAGGTGCAGATAGTTTTTTTCTCTGTGAGGCTCCTCCTTGCAGAGGTAGAGAGGTAGGAGGGACTAAGAAAAGAAAAACAGAAAAAGTTATGCAATGCCACAGTGTTCTTTTAGCTATTAAGGGTATTTGTTGCTTCGCGCTCACCTGGTCTGCCATCACCCCCCTCAGAGTTCATTTTACTCTCTGATGCCAGGTCCATCCCCAGGAGGACCTGCAAGAAGATAATTACAGTTATTAAATGAACTCTTATGATAGAAAAACACACCTGGAGAGCACCCAGACTACTGTGTGTGCTATCTGCCGCCTGTGATACCTCTTTATGTAATGACTGAGTTAGATAGACTGGTTGTTAAAGTCTTGGTAATGTTGAGATAAATGGCAAATTTAAAAGCTACCAGTGAGTGGAAAGTTGAGTTTTTTCATTTCATGCTCTGTTATACGTCTAATCCACTAAAGTTCAGGGTGAAATTTTTTTTTTTAAATTTAAACTTAATTTTACACCACATTGACAGATTTGGTTGCATAACATATGCAAAATACACTCAGTAACCCCCTAACCAAGCATCAGATTAGGAAAGAAAAATGATTTAAGTGACATGGTGTGCTCGTCTTCTAATGACGGGTACCAGCAGGACAACATACCATCTCACAAAATTATAATAATCTCAAACTCATTTCCTGAACGTAACAGTGAATTCACTGTACTCAAATGGCCTCCACAGTCAGCAGATCTCTATCCACATTTGGTGGAACAGGGGATTCACAGCATGGATGTGCAGCTAACAAATCTTCAACAACTTTTAGATTTCAACATGTTTCAACATGTAGTAAAATCACTTTTTTGAATCTGTGGAGGATTTCGGCAGTTCTGAAGGCAAAAAGAATCCAACCCGGTGCTAGCAATGTTTAACCACTAATGTTACCAGAGAGTCGATATGATAAAATGCAATGGATTATTTTAACCTGATAAAATTGTTCACATTGGATCAACAGTTAGTACCAACAGTAACAACAGCAAAGTGCTACTTACACATCGCAAATTACCTTTAGATGATCGGACATTTTTGAGCAGTATTTTTACATATATTTGTTTCATAAATATTTTTTTAAGTTCAATCTGTTGGTTAACCTGGTAGTTTTGTTTTGAAGCCTACGCTTTTATTTTGAAAGAACGATAAAACAGGAAAGAGGTTCAGTAAGAAAGCGTGATTAACGACAGAGTTGAAGTGTGGTTTAAGCAGAGAGAAAATGAGCGTTTCCTGTGTTAAAAAGTACCTGGCTGACAGTGACACAAGGTTTGACCATATTTCTTTTCATGTAATAAGTTATGTCTAACCATAATGTCGTTTGATAAATGTAGCTATAAGCTATCAATCTAATATAGTGAATCAGTGAAAGGATTTGTAGCCTCGTTTTGATGTGTTATATAGAAGTTTAGATGCAAAATGAGACATCCATCAGATATGTGAGATAAAGCTCAAATGCGATGTTGTGCAGTTTATCAAGTTTAGGGTGTCAATATTTTGTTTTTTTCTTCCTAGCTCTTACGATGTCTTCCCTGAAAATCTGAGTGAACTACATCTTTAATAAAGTTTCTTTGAAGCATCAAGAGTCCAGCATTCAGCCAAGGATGCTGCACACATTAACACATCAATAATACAATTCCAATATTATAATTCTTCTATAATTCAGTATAAATTGCAACAGCGTACTTACTTTTGACGTTTAATCAGATCAAACTATTTTGCAAGCGTTTTTCCTGAAAAGACGATTTCTGGCAGCCTCTCACGAGGTTTTTATCCAGATCCAAATTAAGCATTTTTTTTTCAAGTTAATTGGGGTAAATTTACTAAAGAATAAAAGTATTTTGGGGTGCTGAGGGGGTGGGATAGTCAGAAATAACAGGAAAACACACTGATTTCTGCCAAATCTTATAATGCAGACTCAGTGCCTTTACTGTACTTGGACTGAACCCCAGAAAGGCTCATTCTGAGCCAGCAAAGTTAGTTTTTGCTGATAATACTCCCCCACGTCTCCTCAAGAGGTATATTAATAAAATGTTTTCATTATAATAGAATTTAAACATATGGTCCAGTATTACTCGCTTAAGTAAATATTAATATATATGTTTTTACATATGAATCTGATGTGGATTGAGAAAAATCCATTTTAATGGAAGCATTCCTGTTACATCTCAGAAATCCCCAAGCACTTTTCAATATAGTGCTGCAGAGCAGAAAATCCAATTTGATTTGAGTGCTATAATTTAACCAACAACATTTTTGATCAATATTGTGTCTTTATCTATGTTTGTCAGCCAGAGGACACAACAAAAAATCTTATCTCTGGGATCTATATCAACGCTGTTTTATAGAGTGAAAAATTACAGTTTGGCTTTATCAATATCAGTGCGAGCGTAAGAAAAAAAGAAAAAACAATCCAAGCGCATCTATAAGTGTACTAACACCTTCATATCTAAAAAAGTGTATTGATTACACTTTTCTGATCAATAGTTCTCCAAAGCTATCAGGGAATGGAGAGGGGGGTTTATGAGAAGTGGTGAGACGGGAGAGGGAGAAAGTAGAGCAAGGGATGGGGTGGGGGGATTCTGAGGTTAAAGGTCTTCTCCCTCTGTGATTAAAGTGGAGGAGGCAGGGTGACAAGTGGAAGGTGGAGTCGGGGAAACAGCGACGCTCGTTACATCACAACCTCATTCCTCTCCTTTTTCTCCCTCCTAGTGCTCATTCAAATCAAATGACGGCACGCTTGCCTGAGCACAGATTGGGCACGGATGCAAATGTCACGTGCGCTCTTTCGCATGAAAAGGGAAAGTCCTTGTTCCTCATCGGCAGGATTTTATCTGGATTAAGAAAAATACGATTGCATTAGCAGCAGCAACAGAAAAATGCTGAATGGTTTGTTCCTGTCCAGTGAAGATGAGTGCCATGCTGATGATTCACTGTTTGTCTACTGTATCTGTGCCCACAAGGAAATAAATACACATTGATACACAGCCCTATAATGCAGAATAACAAAACCCAGCATCATATATCTTCCGCTGAGGATGCTGATTTGCTTAAGATCCACTTCCCCAGCACAGCGTAAGACCACAGTGCTGATGCCAGCAGCCCCTCCCTCTCCCTCGCTTCCTGTCTGCTGGCTGTGAAAAAAAAAAATAGAGCATATCCCTTCTTTCTCTTCTTTTTATCACCCCCCTCCCCCAAATAAAAGCCATCTACTCACCGCTTCTGGGGCTCGGGAATCTCTGTCCTCCTGCGTCTCAGAGCATGAATGTACTTCCAAGTTCCCTGCCTGCTTCCTGCTTCCAGCCTCTCGATGGAGATGCTCAGCTTACAAACAGCTCACAGCTTCCACCATTTTGTGGTCACATGATCTGGGCCACTACCAAATAAGGGCGATCACCTGCTGCAACAGCTCTTTGCACACCAGCTTATACATACATATAGGAGGAGTGTATTTGCCTGTGATTATGAAGTGGGTGCGCTCTGAGGTTTCTGAACTACTACAAGACAAGTGCGACACGACACTACTGCACTACTTCACGACAAGTGCGGGACTGCTTTTAATGTCTGACAGTTGATTTGTGAGCCCCAGAGAGCCATTTGCCCTCAGGGTGACAAAAGGAGCTGTCGTTGCCAGCTCCGTGTGCAGATAATATTCATAGGATTCACCACATGCTTGAAAATATTGTCCAACCAGAAGCAAACAGCTGATGCTTGACAATCCACTGATTTTTAGGCTACTTCTAATGTTTCCTTCTACGTTAGCTCTGAACTGTTCAACCCTTAAAACACAACACAGGTGAAATCAGCTGGTTCCTAGATATCCATGCCCAAACACGCATTTCTCTAAACCTTGTTGAAAGCCTGTTTTACTTACCAAAGTTTAATCCCAAGTAATTAAGACAGGAAGACGGAGATCAGCCTGTCAGACCTCATTGTTGACCATTGTTTGGTACAAAGGTTATAATCACACTCAGTGTAACCACGCCTGACATGAAGGTGTCTGGGAAAACTGCCTTTAGTTAATCACTGTCAGCAGCTGCTGTCCTATAGCGTGAGATCAGTCATAGATTTCTGAACATACACTTTGTTCTTTATATATATTTTTAATTACTTTTGTCAAAATAACGTTCTCTATAAAGTGACAACAATGGGGAAGCAGCATGAATCAGTTTATAGAAATACATATTACATGATTGTGGTTTTAATCATTTTAGAGGCAAAACGTTTGTTAAAAGTATCCAAATGCAATAATGAAAAAACAAATTAAAGTCATTGTAGTTTCCCCCCACAGTGAGGAGCTACAATGTGGCCCATCCTGCCTTACAGGATGAGGAGCTGTAAGGCAGGATGGGCCACATTCCTGCCAGACTTTGTAAAACGAATCTGATGCCGTGTGCTTATTCTCCATCAAACAGTAACAGAATGAAAGGAACCCTGTGTAACAATTCAAGATAACATTTTTCTCCTATAGCAGAAGGAAATGGGCTTACTTTACCAGTTATGATAAAGTGGTGTCTCAAAGAAAGACAATTGCTCCCTGTTACAGTCATGAAGTAAATGCACCTTACCTGACACTGCTGCCTAAATGCCTCTCTTTGATGTTTTTGAACAAGCAGCTGACAGCACATTAAGGATTTTTTTTTTTGTCTTTTTAAAAGTGTTACAACATGATTACGACCAGTGTTCTTGCTCTCCACAGTGAGCCATCACTTGGTCCAATAGCCTCTGTCATTCGAGGTTGAACTGTTCCAGGTTTTCTTGGAGGAGTGTGTCTTTGACTGATTTGAACACAATCCTGATGTTCTCCGTGTCTGTAGCGCAGGTGTAGTGCGTGTAAAGGGCTTTATGACGACCAACATGCCGCTCCACATACATATTTAAGATGAACTTTTTAGCTGTTTCAGCATCCTGTCGAGGCCCTGTGTGGGAGAAAGTGGTCAAAATTAGAAAAGCCTCCTGAGAAAAACACGGACTTGCTCACTCTTTCACAGTTACTGTTTAATACAGTTTTATACTCTCCAGGGTGTCTTAGTTGAGACTTAAGAACTAACTCATTCTTAGTAATTGTGCTTATCATTAACATCAGTCACAATACGCGTAGTGCTCTATTGTGGACTTTCACAAATCAATCAATTGTCATCTTCACAAATCTTTAATGTCTTTAATTATCAAATATTTTACAGGGTGTATGCTGGATTGATTAATTCATGTACAGACAATAATTGAAAAAAAATATTAACACAGTTTGTCATTGCTTCTGTAGTCTAACAGTTTAAATACATAAATATTGAATCCAATTTTACTTTATACAAATAAATCAGAATAAAACTCACCTCAGTCACTTGATATTGTAAGGTAAAGACCCTACAATAATATAGAGAAAACCTCAACAATCAGAAAACCCCCTATGAGTAAGCACTTGGTGAAAGTAGGAAGGAAAAACTCCCTTTTAACAGGAAGAAACCTCTGGCAGAACCAGGCTCAGGGAGGGTCAGCTATCTGCTTATCCCTGAGCCTGGTTGTTTTACCGATTGGGGCTGAGGGGTTGGGGACACGACACGATGTTCATTTACAATCGTGTACACCTTACAGATGCAGTAAATCATCTAATGACACGAGCAAGTGAAAGTTGGCCTTCACTTCATGGCTGATTGACTTCATGCCAGTTATACTCAAATATAGTTTTGAACACAGTTATGGTTGTTCTGAAGACATGCAGAGCAAACTGGGGGCATGCTTTACCTGTGTATTCTGGAAAGTAGGAAGTTAAATGCGAATGCTGGATTTTCTCCTCTAGCAGGTCTGTTTTGTTTAGAAAGAGGATGATGGAGGATTCTTGAAACCACTGATACAAGGTGATGGTCTTAAACAAGGCGAGGCTCTCCTTGAGTCGATTCTGAAAGAGGGGCGAGAGGCTTAGACAATGATTTGTATTTGGACAAGGTTGGACAAGAATTAAAGAAAAGATCAAACGGGGTAACTATAATGACCATACATCGTTTTCACTCTCGTAGAGGACCTGATCGTACTCGTTGAGGGCTGCAAGGAATATGATAGAGGTGACATTCTCAAAACAGTGGATCCATTTCTTCCTCTCACAGCGCTGCCCACCAACATCAACCATCCTAAAGAAAGACAATGAAAACAGTAAAGGTTCATTTATTACTGAAGACTGAAGAAGGAACTATATTTCTCTACTTTCTCGCAGAGAGTTTTCTAAGGGGACTGACACTGCTAAGTTCACGCTCTATATAAATGGTCTTTAGCCAATACAGGTTTCAACAGTCAACAGTTCCACATAGCGACACAGATGATTGAATTTCACATGTGCACTGGGACCTGCAGAAGCTGTGAATGCAGCTCTTTTGTTGTCTGCAGCTTATTCTAAACATGATCTGAAGGCAAACTTATTATCGCCCACTTAGTTCAAATGTACGGAGCCCCTCTGATGACATGGTCCAAAAAATAAATAAATTGTGGCCACAAAATACTACTTCGTGGGCAAGAAATAGTATAGCGTGCCCACGAAATGCTTATTTGTGCCCACGAAATACTATAATAGTAATACTAAATACTATTTCGTGGGCACGAAATAGGTATAACGTGCGCACGAAATGCTAAATTGTGGGCACGAAACACTTGACCGATAACCGTGATCCGTGGTTGACAATAAAATCTATCCCGGCGTCCCGGTCGTACTTCTATAAAGCAACTGTCACGGACCCGGTTCCAGGGACTCGGGGTCCGTGAGCAGTACGGACTATGATGATGATGATTATTATTATTATATTATATGGGTGTGTTCTGTACGGAAGCGTAGAGCTGCCACCCAGGCAAAAGAAAAATGCAAGTGTATCACGTTATAACGTGAAAAGTTTATTGTTCTAATAAGATACTTTTCCTGTTTGTACAATATACTATCATGTTTGAACAACATAATATCACGTTATTACAATATACATAATTATCACGTTCGTACAATATAATTATCACGTTCGTACAATATAAATATTATATTGTACGAACGTGATAATTATGTATATTGTAATAACGTGATATTATGTTGTTCAAACGTGAAAGGTATATTGTACAAACAGGAAAAGTATCTTGTTAGAACAATAAACTTTTCACGTTATAACGTGATACACTTGTATTTTTCTTTTGCCTGGGTGGCAGCTCTACTCTTCCGTAGTACTGCTCTGCTGCTTTTCCTGCGCTCCATGTTTGTGTTTGGCAGGTGTGTGTGGGCGCGGTCGTGACAGGCACCTTCAGGCCTGGTGGGTGTGGTCCTGCCAGTTGACCGGTCACACCCAAGGATCTCCACACAGTCCTGCATCTTGGGTCCTCCTTCCCCACACACCCAGCAACTGGGCTCTCAATATCCTGTTTAAATGCCTCTCCGTAATAATGGTTCCCTGCATTGCCAGGCTTTTCAAAATGCATTTGTAGCTCATTCCCAGCCTAAATTAATGCGTAATTCGTTGCCACGTTATACCCAATTCGTGCCCACAAATTAGCATTTCGTGCGCACCTTATACCTATTTCGTGCACTCGAAATAGTATTTCGTGGCCACAAATAAGTATTTTGTGGGCACGTTATACTATTTCGAGGGCACGAAGTAGTATTTTGTGGCCACAATTTATTTATTTTTTGGACCATGTCATCCGAGGGGCTTCGTAGTATATCTGTATAGATGATGTGTTAATAAAGTATGATATCAAACCTGAAGATGATTTTGGAAAATTCAAAGGGATACTCTATGATGCCTGTGGTGGGCACCCTGACCCTCAAGATGTCCTGAAGGGTGGGGATGTACAACGGGCCTGTGATTCTGTCCAAGTCAGTGAGGTAACTGAAATGTTTACAACAACACATTAAGGTTAATATTCTGAAATATTAAACAGAAATCTATGCTTTTTACATGCATTTATTTTAGCAGAATGAATCCACACTATTACAGAATTACAATAAACTGAGGAAATTAATGCAAGATAAAGATGTGAAAGATAAAAGTCTTACTATTTTGCAGAGTCTGATATCTGGAATTCCCTTCTGCGCTCATAGCATCTTTGAACACCGTGATCGTTCCAGACTCTCTTTATGGCGTCCACTTGCCAGGACTCCAAACTTGACACATAGGTCAAGTCCACTTGGCTCAGCTTCTCTGCATACCCCTGACAGACAGATACACAGGTCATTTTACTTCTTCAGTACACGTTCAATACAATGACCGCTGTAAAAGAAATCCCACTAGATGGGTTTTGTAATTTGCAAGAGATCGTTTTTAGGCAATGTTTCCTTTTTTTTACTATAGTTCTCAAGAAGAACCAGATCTACTGCAATGACATGATGTAGAAAGATTAATTGTCTGTACAAGTTTTTGAATACTAAAAAGTAACAAGCATGAATTAGCTTTTGTTAAATTAAATTTGGTGCACACTTTCATGTCCCCCAAAGTTTAAACTGTAATAACTTCTATGATCCCTTAACATTTGTCCAATTATTTTGCAGGATAAAAGTTTGCACCATCTTAATATCCCTTAGTTATGCGTTTATAGCTCCAAGTTGCAAATGTATATGGTATAATGAGCACCTCTCCTGTCTTATTCTCGCCATTTCCCCCCTTTTTGGATCCATGTATTTACTGGTATCTGGTCCTCCAGATGTTCTGTATTATGGGCCACACAGTCACTGAGTGTTATTGTTCTTCATTGCTTATATCTTGGTTGTTTTTTTTTCACACGCCAACTGTTTCTAGGCAGATGGCCGCCCACCCTGAGTCTGATTCTTGTGGTTTAACAGAAGACCCCCACCTCGCCCTCCGCAAAAAACTCCCACGTGTTGTGATTTGCCACTGAACAAACAGAATTTAATACCGAAAATAGCTCAGCTAGTCAGAATTAGTTGTCTGTCCACTGCGGCAACTCGGGCACATTTACAGAAACAACCCCCAAATCAAAAGCCAGTGTAACAGATTGCTCAATAGGGCAAGATGTTACAATCCCTAAAATAATTAGCACAGTTCTTGAGTGGGTTGGAGGTGGGGGAAGCACTCAAACGAATAATGTGATATACCTATGGATTTATGAGACTAAAACAAAGTCAACAGTGACATAGCTGGTGCACTGCTGTTTGCTGTGTGGATTTTAAATCACTTATAGTGACATTTAGATTGTTAGTTTTTAAAAAATAACACAATCAGAAATTTTTTTGGACCACTTTGAAGAACCTATCCTAGAGTGGCCGCTTACAACCCCGAATGAGGCCTTACAGGAGGTTCGCCCTGTGGTCAGAATGCACACACAAAGGCGCAGGCCCCAAAAGCAACTCACAAGTTCCTGCAGTGGAAAACTGCCTATTTATATAGCCTGCATGTTACAATGCTAGTATTATTTCTAATTTGTTTTTCTCAATGTAACTGGTACAGCAAGCTTTCTCAAACACCACATAACATTTTAAATGCTTGGTTTCTCACAATGTTCTGGTCATCGACATAGTCAATGTGAAGAGTCTCCATGGCGTTGATCATCGCCTTGATGGCCGCTATGATGTTCTGATACACCACACGAGTGAAGCCTTTCCTGTCAGTGTCATTGTATCCTTTGCCATGGATGATCCTCATCTGTTTGATGAAAGTACTCTTCCCACTTTCACCAGTCCCTGGACAAATGAGATGAATGAAACCGAAGGATGAAAAATGGAATAAGATCAAAGCAATGCCAGAAATAGGACATCTGTGGCATGCGCTCCAAAAAAAATCATCTCAACATCAATCAGCTGCAGCTCAACAGGATTTTGGCAACAACAACAACAACAAAAAATTGCAATCTCTGAAGCGTTATAATATTTCCAGAAGGTAAGGTTTCCAGGTTAGAACACCTTTTAAAAAAATAATAAAGCCATGGTGTTTCTGTTTTGGTATGTGTATTGTGCGTTTCTTCATTCATTTGTATCCCCCCATCACCAACATGATTACTCTGATTTAGCACAGCAGATAGGAGTTGAACATTATGCCCATACGCTCAGTTTTATTTTCATCTCACTGCTTTTGCACTACAAAAAAGCATGACAGCAGATGGAGAATTTTAAAAAACTAAATTGAAAAGTAAACAAAAAGTCTATAAACATTATGAATTAAATATGCACTTACTTTTTATTCTGCACATAACAATGTGCTGAATACTATTTTGGGACTGAGAAAGTTTGTGCCAGATTCCTGCAACTCAACGTGCCTATCAACAGCGATGTGTCCTTGACTGAAACAGTGATCTGCTTCCTGCATTCTAGTTGTAAATTACTCTTGATAAGGGTGTCAGCTTAGGGCCCAAAACGCCTAGAAATGTTAACCATTAGTCTGACCTTTACAGGGGGATATTGTTCTCCAAACAACTCAAGTTGAAGTTTAAAGTAGCGCTGACCTTTAAACAAATCCCTAATGTCTAATGTATTGTTTCCAACATAATCAACAGTCAAGCTTTGAAAAGTGGCCTGCTTGGCCGTTTTAGTTCTGGAGAAAACAGACCACATGTCATTTAATGAGGTCACCGTGGCTGTCAAAATATGAAACCTGAATACTTTGTACTAATGAAGCAGCAGTATGGTTTCATTTTTAAGAGGAGACTGCAAATGATTAAGGCTATCTGAGAGATTCATCAGAACATAACTATGTGAAGAATGCAAGGAGTAAGCTGTAACTGGGCTGGGGTGACAGCACAGCGTAAAACACATACCAAAGCTTTGTTATCTATTGATCCAGAAAATTTTGGTATTTGCACCTGATTCACCTTATTCCATACCTCCGATGTCAGTTTCCCGTCGATTTATGAGGGCAAAACTACACTACAAGCCAAGCTTTTGGTTTTTGTGGTGATTTCCACAATAATCAGATGGAATGACATGGAATATGATCCAAACATTCCTGCTCTTTAGTGGAGGAATTCTATGACTTTGGTCATTTTGTTTCTGATGTTTTCAGGGAAGTGCTTTGACAGACATGTAATATAATTTATATAATTATTTTATAATCATGTTCAGATCATTTTAAATTGTTTTCATTTCCACTGTATTTACTTTTAACTTTCATTTTTTATTTGTTGGTTTTATTAATATTCAGCACTTTGAGACTTTACTTTGAAAAGTGCTTTATAAATACAGATACTGTAAATAAAGAGCATCGTCATCAGATAACATTTTATTCTGTATTATAGGCTGTATTATTCTCAGTCTAAGGACTTTGTTTTAATGCTAACTATCACATGCTAGCACACCAGTAGCCTACTAAGATAAACTAAGATACAGTGGCTTGCAAAAGTTTTGCAAAGAAGAATGGGCAAGGATTTCAGTCTCTAGATGTACAAAGCTGGTAGAGACATACCCTAAAAGACTGGCAGCTGTAATTGCAGCAAAAGGTGGTTCTACAAAGTATTGACTCAGGGGGCTGAATAATCACCCCACTTTTCAGTTATTTATTTGTAAAAAATGTTTGGAATCATGTATGATTTTAGTTCCACTTCTCACGTGTACACCACTTTATATTGGTCTTTCACGTGGAATTCCAATAAAATTGATTCATGTTTGTGGCTGTAATGTGACAAAATGTGGGAAAGTTCAAGGGGGCCAAATACTTTTGCAAGCCACTGTAGTCTACAGTTCAAATACTTGCCCATCACATGATGCTAATCAAATAAGGCTTTGAAATGATCCTACACACAAAATTCACACTGTTTCAAACTAAATCTGAGGATATCCACGCCAGAACATAAGCAGAAACCAAACTCTACTCACTGTGAAGCTGCAAATGGAAGGCTATTTTCCTGTATATTATTATTATTATGAAATTCTTTATTTAAACAGGTCTCATTGAGCTCGAGATCTCTAGTTTAAAGAGAGACCTTAAAAGTGTTTTTAAAAAAAGAAGGAAAAACGAGATACAGACATATAATTAACCTGTTCTGGTTTGTCTAATTCAGCATTTCACTCTCTTATATAAAGATATACATAGTTAAACTGGAATGTGAACGTTATTATTGTTTTATATAGCACACAATGTCCTTGCGTAATCTCAGCAGGTTGTATGACAGTTTCTGGGTGGATGAATGAATCATCACAGGGAATTCCTTTGACGCTGAAGGTTGTTTCTGTTGAGCTGTTAAATTGCATAAGCCTCAGAAATATAACTCAAACGTTCACTGTTGTGATCAGTAACCCTTTAATAATAACAGTTAGCCACAAATCTAACAAGTGTACACTGTAAAAAAACAAAACAAAATCAAACTAACTAAACTTATTTAAAGTTTCTTTGTTACTGAAGGCATATCTGTTCATTATGTTCCAAAGTTCCACTATGGACGTGTGTTAGTTAAACACTGAGCTCTCACCTAAAAGCAGCAGCTTCAGCTCCCGGTAAGACGCTAATCTGTCCCGTCGAAGCTGTCTCTCTATTTCTCTGTGGATCCTCAGTCTCTCCTCGTCCTCTGGAGACAGGCAGCACTCACCCATTGTTTTCCTAGTTTACCTTCTTCTCCCGGTTCAGCTACAGACAGCAACTTTGTAAAACTTATACAGATTTTTTCTTTTCTTTCTTTCTTTCTTGTTCTTGTCAGACTTGCCAAGAAAAGTTACGTCCCGGAACAGGTGAACTGATGACTTTCTGCAATCATTCTTCCTGCTGGGGGATCCAGTTCAGGTGCATTTCACATTCCTGCCGTGCAGGAGAGGCGGGCTCTGACTGAAAGGCAAGTTTATCCACTCTGTCCCTGTGCACCTACTTACAGTACACGTCCATACTCTCAGGAGCCCGCTGAAAAGTTGGAAAGTCCGACTGGGATGCAAGAGAGGAAAATACGGCAACTTTGTGCCAGAGTGACGGTAAAGTACCTGAAAGCATTAAATCCAACAAGATCAAGGGTCACAGGTGAACTTTGTGACGCGTTGTCTCAAACACAAGTTAAAGTGTTATGATTTAACCAGTTAAAGCCTGAAATATGAAAAAATCCCAGTAAATTCTATTTTTTAACCACATTGAGCCATCTGACAAATTTGTTTAAAAAAAAAAACAGTTCATATCTATAAAGGATTATTTCTATTTTTTAATAGCTTATAAATATATTGTGCATTTTTGATGAAATGATGATGAAGTCTCAAAAAACTCCCCAAATACTCTATGTATCAAATATGATACTGTAGGTGTAACTGTGTCGAGGCTGATTCATGCTGTGCTTTCAATAAGATCACCAAACTTGGTTACTGTGTTTTTTCCATGGATGACACTAAGAAAAGCACAGGTCTGCTTAAGACAATGAGTAAACACATGGCAGTGAACCTGCACATACAATAGCAGGACTTTCCCAAAGTGGAATCAGACAATCAGACCTTTTATCTTTTTTTTTCTTTTTTTTTTCTTTGGCTTTCCTCCTAAAACATGACTGCGATGTGAAAAAAAGACTGTAGGAGCCATTTTTTGAGTTGTTACCTTATGTGTGCCGCTAGGGGTCACCTTTAGTGCTTTAGGGTATGATGTGTTTATGTGAATGTGAAGGTAGACACACGTAATCAGCACCAGGTGTTGTTGTTCGGGAGGCGCAATCAATTTGTGACCGGTTGGATAAAGAGAACTGTGGAATAATAAATACAACTGAAGGAAGAAGAATAAATATGTTAAATGGACAAGATAAGTACGGCTGGAGTTATAGGACTGTAACAGATTTCCTTCATAGCAGTGGCATCGCATCACCCCCGTCAACCAACACCTCAGTGGCTGAAAGTGCAGGCTTAGCCTCTGCAGGGACTATCCACAACACATGGTTGTAGGATATTTGGAGTGAGTGATTTTATTTCATAACAGAATATTTAAAGTTTGGGTATTGGCATTACTTTATTCAACATGATAAATAATGAAACTATTATTAATGACTAGTTTATTTCTGAGAACTAGAGCTTCATGTTGAGGCTTAACGCAATTTGATTAATTTACAAAAGGCAGAATTTCATGAAACTTATTGCGGAGCATGAGCCAAGAAGAACCGGTCAAAATGCTTCCCATTAATCTGAGCTCAGCATTATTGGAGGATACACTAAAGTAGTGCCTTTCTACAGTGGCCTTCTCTTTATTTCTCTATCTGGCCTGAAATAAATAGATAAATGAACTTGTATCTTGGTGCTGTAATGATTCATAAAATTAGTCATCTACTTTAAGCCTAACGAAAGGTGATGCTACGTGTCACTGATATTGCCAAAGTCTAATCTGGCTTTTCCTTTTACTCAGTGTAAAAGGGTAATCTGCACCGTCTCATAAACCCTGTTCGTTTGCATTCATGAAGGCATCTTTCGGCTGCTGACAACAGGGCTGACCTATGAACTGGAAGTTCAGTGACTGAATCCCTGGCTTCTCTAGTCTGTATGTTGAAGTATGCTTGGCAAGATACTGAACCCCGAGTTGCATACAGAGTGTTAGTGAGTTTTCAAATGTTAGACAAAGTGCTCAGGCATAGATAAAAGCACTGTATAAATAACTAGGTGAATGAGATTTACAGTAAAAAGTGCACTCAGTGCTCAACTTGAGTGGAAGGGTGCTATGTAAGTACCAGTCTATTTACCAACGATACACCTACCTCCTTGTGAGTTCTCTTACTTTGGCTAGAAATTATGAAGGTTTTTTTTTTTTTTTTTTTTTTTTTTGCCTGTCCCGTTCGGCTCTTTTGCCATCAGAATTATTGTCTGAAGGCGAAGAAAGATGCCCAACGGATTTACTTTACCAAATGGACCATCCCAGCTTTGCCGTATTGGTCTATTTGATTCACCTTTTATTGTTTATTTTATTTTCACTTGCTAAATACGGGATAGATTTGACTGGGGAAAAGAAAAGGGAGAAAGAAAGAGGGAAAGAAAACAGCGGGGAAGAGGGATGGGGATAAAGGGCAAAAAACAAAAACCAACAAAATAAGCAGACAAAAAATACATATATCAATCACCTGGATCACCTGTTGAGAAAGAAAAAAGAAAACAAGCAGAAGAAAAAGAGCAATATAATAAACAACATCACAATGATCTATGGGAATGTAACAGTAAATACCAAATATTAAACATTATTGTGCAGCACGTACACAGCAAATCCAGCATGTCCAAATTAACACTGTCAGATTTGATTTCAACACTTTTAAAGTGTCTATATGGGTCCACACCAGAGAGTGTTAATTTGACTCTTTGGAGAGTTGGTACGTTAACTCTGATTTAGTGTTAAACACCAAATCTCTCTGGAGTTGATAATTTGGCACTTGGTGTTAAGAGTTTATATATTAACTCTCAAAGAGTATTTTAGTTTAGCTACGTAAGAGTTATCTTCTAATTAATTCTAAAAAGCGGGAATTTTACTGTTCTGAACTTCTAGAAATTTCTTTTGGAAATAAACATTTACTAAAAAGACGCAATGGTTTTTGAAAAACATTTATTCTGAACTGTGCACCACAATTTCAAAACATTTTCTGAAAGATGTAACAGTGTACATGTTCTCACTTTCATTAGAATTTTGTTTATCAAAAGGTCTGACATAGGTGAGCTGGTAAATGCAAATAAGAGCATTCTCATCACTTATTTCAATAAATACAAAATACAATATGCATGTCCTTCATTCATCACTTTGTGGAACTTCAACGCACTTCTGCTCTCCCCCATATTCCATCTTCACAAGCATATCCTATGTGGAGATTGAATAAAAATTAGTTGACACTAATTAATGGCACAAATCAATTGCAGCACAGAAAAAAAAAAAAAAAAAAGGAATCCTTTTTGAGCCATTACTTGTGTAAAGTATTTTCCCAAAAGACAAGGACACAGACAACAGGTAATACTGAACTAAATGTAAAACCTCAACCTTTTTCATTTTTACCCAAAACCGTGTGCACAAAACTCTGGAGGAATCTAAATGCTAACGTAGAACTCAGTCGGGACTTGGGACATCTGCTACTGCTGTTTGCTCGTTTTTATGGGAGATCGTTTTCAGGCTTCAAGTAGCACCATTATATCAACATTTCACATTCTAGACATTGTTTTAAGTGTATTTGACCAAGAAATTTGACTGAAAATTCACATGCAAGCTTTTTTTCAAGGCTGTGGTATTTGCCCACAAACAATACCTTTCAGCTAGCTAAAACAGAATATTATGCTATCAGCGAGCAACATGGCTAATGCCTTTCACACAGCTTTGTCTCAACTCCAAAGAGCCACAGAAGTAAAAGCTAATAACAATAATTGAAACAATCTTTGAAAACATGACTTACCAAGCATGGCAAACAACTCAAATATGTAGAGCAAAATGTTTTGAAACGGCTTCACTTCAGCTTCGATTGGAGCCGTGCTGGGGGCGGAGTCTGTGAATTTACTCTATTAGTGTCATAGCCCCTGTAGGAGTTCAGAGTTAAGAGGTCAAGAGTTAATGTTTCCATTGTAACACCTCCAGATTTGAAATAGAAACACTCATTTTTAACACTGGATTTTAAGTACTATCATTTTACACCTTAGAGTTACATTAAAAGAATGTGACTCTACTTAGAGTAAAATTAACTCTAAGACTACTAACACCAAAACATTTAACACTTTTGAATTTGCTGTGTAAGATCGACAGCGCACAGTGTGCTTTGAGGTAGCAGCCAAAAAGGGTGTAGTTTGTGTGTGTGAGCACCCGTGTGTACACCTGTGAGCATGAGCGCGCTTGTATTTAAAAGGTTCCTTCATGTAATGATCTGCTAGAGGGTGTGGGGAGCCACAGCCCCGTCCTCCAGGGCATGAAGCAGGTATGGAGGAGATCAAGACTCCAGACATACAGAGGCCCCCAGAACACAAGAGACCAAGGAAGACCAACAGAGGGGCAGCTGTGCCACTAACCCAGAAAGAGCTGAGGAGAGTCCCAGATGAGGGGTCACTCAGCAGCCACGGAGCAGAAGCCAGGGGGGGTTGCAGTGACGTGCCCGGGAGCTCCGCCAGCAGCCAGCTGTGCCAGAGTGACCGAGCCCCAGGCCGAGAGGCCGAGGGCACCCCACCCCCGAAGTGGCCCGAGCAAGCCCCAGGCTCCAGGCCCCGACAAGCAGCCACCAAGGAGTGAGCCGGTGTGTACCCGGACGCCCACCCCCGGACACAAAGAACCACCAACGCACCGATGTCTGAGGGCGTCTGGCACTGGCAGGGGAAGTGGTGGGGGGAGATAGGCCTCCATATCTTGGAGGGCCTGAGATGTCCCCAGAGAGGTGACGTCTGCTACCCAACCTGACATATAGACACAGACATACAGGCACACACAGATACAAACACCCATTCCCACCCTCATGCTCTCATATGCAATTACTTAACACTCACCCAACGTGGAGACAGACATAGAGAGACACTGTACACACAATCACACTCCCCAAGCGTTGTCTAAGCCCTGGGTCTAGGTACTCTTGCCCCTGGAGGGGGAATGTGCACGCCTCCCCTGCACCCTGGTGACACACCTTTACCCCAAGGTCCTGCATGTGTGGGTGATTGTGGTAGAGCGGGAAGAGAGAGGCAGCTGGAGATGGGGAGGGAAGGAAGGGAGGGGCAAGTGAGCCCTCCCTGGGGCCAGCTCCCCTGCTGACCCCAGTAGGCACCCCCACACTCTGCAACCCACCAGGGAAAGGGGCCCAGGCCCATCCGAACCGGGGCCAGTACAGCAGCGCCGCCTGGCCCAACAGAACCCGGGACTGCCCACCCGACCCCACCACAGAGAAAACTGCACCCACCCCGTCATCCACTCATCTTTTTTTTCCCTTAACTATGGAAATAATGCTGTCATTATGTGCTTCAGTTCCATCATCTTCCAACTTTTTGGTGTTGCTGAGCCAGTGCTTTCCTTCATTTTATGTAGTTGATTGTGGATTTGGCCATAGACTTTGCCATATTGTCAGGTTTTTGTTTTTTTTTTACTTCCACCCTAACAAATCTTTTCACATCTCTCTGAATCCCGTATTGCACGCCCAACAAAGGAAATCAGCTCTTGATATTTCATCTGCTTAATTTGTCATGAGATAGCAAGAGAACAGGCCTCCACGATTATGAAGCTGTATATGTTATCTCATTATACAATAATATTATATTTGAATAAATATATTATTGTGACTGTGGCTCAGGGAGTAATCAGTTGCTGGTATGAGGCCTGGCTGCTCTTGTCTGCACGCCAAAGTATCCTTCGGCATATTAATGTTAGATAGAAAGCACTTACTTGCATGAATGGATGAATGACATGTATAAAGTGCTTTGAATGCTCATCTAGAGTAGAAAAGCTCTATATTATTAAATATACTATCAGCCAATTGGCTAAATCCTTTTAACCCCCTGAAAATGGGGAAACAGGGTAAAAATGGCTTTAATTCCTAAACAGATGATATCAAGCCCCTTAAATATAGCTAGAAGTCTGCACCCCAGTCACATCTTCACTGTTTGCTTTCAAATCTAAAGTGGTGGTTGAAATTTTGCCTGGTGATAATTTATAAATAAATACAACTGTCAATTTCTACCTCAGCATAATATACAATGGACACCTAACTCTACATGTGTGTCTTTTATTAAGGTCACGCAGCCATGATTGGCTTAATGATGCTGTGACTTATTTATTATTAATGTTAAAACAGGTAAACAAAAAAGTAAAATTAGTGGAAATCAGCTGTGAATCATTCACATTTTTAAATGTGGAGATTTTTACTGGGAAATCTTTCAAATCTTCCCTTAGCTACAGTCCTTGGGCTCATTATTTTGACTGGATGATGTTTTAGGTGAAATGTAGGATAACGGTTTTTAATTCATGTTCGATGTGGGGTTGAATTGACTGCATGTAGAACAGACCACTAAGGATTTGGTGCCCAGCAGCCACCTCCACTTTTAATCTATCCTTGTGTCACATACAACTGCCACATTACTTTGAGTGTCCTCCAAAAATAATGGTTCTTTGCCACACTCTATATCCCTGCATACAAGACTAAAAATATGGACCTAATGCTGTAGGCTCCAGCCAGATGGATGTATCACAGAGGAGGATTTTAGGACTTAGACTGCTCCAGATGAGCTCTTCAAGCAGCCAAGAAGACAAACACTTGAATGGCAAACCATCAGTGTGCCGGAGCTGATTTGCAAACACAGACAAAGACTGAAAACCTAAAATGAACAGATTGTTTATTTATCCAATCGCATTTAAAAAGACTGCATTCACATATTACAGTCATAGTGAAATATACCAATAAATAAAATGGTACACATTAGCCTGTGAAGAGGGTTCTGTGAACAATAGTGCTACGGATACACTCTCGTGAGCTTTTTCTTCATGCCTGCGAATAGACCATCTCTAAAGCGTCAGAGATGATTTAACATTTAAAAGTTCTCCCTTTAGCAGTTTCAACACTGACCGTGATGTGAGTAAAAAGACAGAAAAATAACCACAGTGGGAGATTACCCAACCATGCAATATGTACACTATGCCTTTAGATAAATAAAAGGGGAAGTTGTAAAGCCTTTTGAGCAAAGCAAGAAATATACTTAAAAATCCAATCAAACAGTCTTTGAACTGAAGAAACGTTCTATTCAAGCGTACAACTGACACAAGAAATAAATGTGAATATCGCTTTGAAATGTTTAGAATTAGAAAACAAAAAACAAAAAGTAATGCGTGCTCAAAATAAGTGGCTTAAAAGGGTCAATGCAGACAATGTACGGTGGCCCTGAGAGGTCAAAGGAACTGCAAACTAAAGAAATACCAGCAAATAGAAAAATGTTGAAAAAGCACACAAAGGACAACAGAACTTGAATAAAACACAACAGTAGTAGAAAAACACACACAAACACTAAAAAAAACCCCAAAGGTTATTGGTGAGGTATGTGACCAAACACCTGAAGAAGTGGCAACAATCTAGTGCTAAATGGCTAATAGCAAACATCTATCTGCAGTATTACATGAATCATGTGAAAACACTGCATGTTTTTCTCCCTCACAACATGGATGAGTCGTGTGCTCCTTTTAAGCGTGTCTCAGTACAATGTTTCGCAGCTGGTCCTTTGAATAAACGCCTCCCCCAAAAACACCTGGTTTTTTGCTCTGATTTAACTTCGACTGTGTTTTATTCGGCTTCTGTGTTTTGCTTTGTTTTTTCATTTCCAATGTGTTTTGTGTGCATTTGGAGAAATTTTCGGTTTGTTGGTGTTTTTAAGTCACAGCGCAGTTCTGAAGTTGCAGCGTTTGACCTCTCTGGGACACCGTACAAACGTGAGGCGCATCGAGTGAATTGAAATTTGAAAACTGGAGCAAGTAAAACACAACCACCGCTACAAAATATACAATGTGCAAGTAACAGTGGTAATAAGGTCAGTGTGTCATTAGTGTTGATTACGACTAGTTCCCTTTAAGTCAAGGCACAACCTAAGCATTCAGATGCTTCGAACACTTTTTAGCTTGAAAAACAAACCATGACAAACTTGGATTAGTGATGTGAGGTGCTGCATTGCAGTTAGTCTGCATTCACTTCCACAGATTTCCTGAAGCAGAGACTCAGTACATTACAAGTCCTCTGAGTCTCTTGAGGACACTGAAATATTTTACACTGCTACACAAAGCACTCCATAAAATTCAATGCATACTATAATAGGCTCCTCGCTAAGGCAGCGCTTTAATTGTCACGTCACACTTCATAATAGCTGGAGACATCCACTTTAAAGAGTGTAACTAGAAAATCTGAAATACATAAGTAGTGGAGCCATTTGACGACAAGCCGCGTTACTTCTCCGTTTCCTGTTTTTGGATTTAAGAGTTCAACAGCAGCGTGAAGCAAACAGAACCACAGAGGAGCTCTCCCGGCTGCCAGGTGTACAAAGCCGATTGAATTACAGCAAAAAGAAGAAGAACAAGACCGCCACACTTTTAGACCAAGTTGTAGGCATCCAGGTGGCCCTGCAAGATGTGGTCCTTCACCACGCAGAAGACAAACCGGACGTTGTCTGTGTCTGTGGCGCACGTGAAATGGGAGTAGATGATTTTTTTCTCATCTGGGTTAAGACTGACAAACATGTCTAATATGAATGTTTTTCCCGCGTCGACGTCCTGTGGAGGACCTAGCAGAAGAAAACAGCACAGGAATATTTTAGTAGTTGTGTAAAAGTGAAAAATTGTAAGTTAGATTCATGCATTTCCATGAAGAAATAGAAATCTGAATTCACAGGCAAAGCATATCATTTTTATCAGCGGAAAACAAACTGGTACACTCGTGTTTGGTCTGGTATAACCAGTAGCATTTAGTAGCTAATGCCAGCGAACTGTAAAAAGGAGTGAGTGTGTTGTTGGTGATTGTAAGAGAAAGACTGTGCTATTTGACACAGTGAATCAGCAAAAATGAAGGGACCAAGATGCTCATATTATCATGTTCTATTCAAATGTTCTTTGCAGCGAGTGCGCTAGTTCCCCTTACCGTCGTACTCAGGGAAGTAGTCAACCAAATGTGAATACATGATTTTTTCCTCGAGTAAATCTATCTTGTTGAGGAACAAGATGATCGAGGATTCTTCGAACCACTTGTAGCTTATGATTGTCTTGAACAAGGCCATGCTTTCTTCCATTCGGTTCTGTAAAAAAACAAAAAAAACCCAAACATATAAATAAATAAAGAATGAAAGGGAGCAAACACAACAGACGTGAATCACTGCTGAAGAACAGCAGTACTTCACCAGTGATTGCCTGTGTGAGCAAATTCAATTGGCTGTAATCTCATCAAGTGAACAGGCCTCACTAGAAGGTGCCCTTTGTTGGGCTAAAGTGACTTTAGAGCTCCCCCTGCAGTTGAACTATGAGCACTGCCACAAAGGAGAGCTGAGATGAGGTTAATCAATGTGGCCAGAAAGTGAGAGAGAGAGAGGAACAGACAGACAAAGAGAGAGAGAGAGAGAGAGAGAGAGGAGCTGGACTTTGCAGAAATCTAGGTCATCATTTCCACCTAACAGGTTTGGCCTTAGACAAAGGAAACAAAGTCCCTTTGTGTCCTATCCAGTGAGTTGGGTTTTTTTTTTTTATCCCAAAGTAAGCTACTGTCTTTTCCCATGTAAGAAACATACACACATATATATATATATTAGATTATTATTTTTAAGTCTGATTTTTACCTCATTGGAAGACTCAGCGAGGACCTGATCGTACTCACTAAGTGCCACCAGGAACATGATGGAAGTGACATTTTCAAAACAGTGGATCCATTTCCTCCTCTCTGAACGCTGTCCACCCACATCCACCATCCTACAGTCACAGGTTTAAACCGGTGAAAAATATTAAGGTAACATAAATGATACAAATGATGTTTCTTAAAAATGATAACCGGACCGGAGACAGCAATGTAAAGTACATGAACTGTTATATTAAAGAGGTAAAACCAGTCAAACTGGGGGAACCAGTCAACCAACAGCTAATATAATCAGTGGCCAGCTGTCACAGCGACATAGTCTAAAATTGGTGAGTTCAAACAGTTTCTATCTAATTCTAATGTGAACTCTAATGTGCGTTACATTTTAATGGGCTTCCTGAAAATTAACATCTCAGTGTCCAGTTACCTAACACACAGTAGGTGGCTTTGAGAGATCATTTTAAAGTTGGTCGGGCCTTCTCACAAAGTTTGACTAATTATCGGCACAGTTAAACGTCACTATTTTTAGCGTTAAAATGATATTTAGTTTTCTAATTAACAAACATTTTGTTTGCTATATAACTATGAAATCAATTTAACACACTTCATGCAGAACTGCTCTGTGTGATCTGTCTGCTCTTGCTCTACGTAGCCGCCCAGGATGGCAGACTTGATGAACAAATTATATTTAGGGACGCAATGATAACTGCAGTCCAAGGGCGAACGGGTGAAAGTGTTGCTTATGTGCTTATGTTACCTGATAACACTAGGTATCATCAGGGACAATGTCGTTGTTTTTGCAGGTATCTGGTTACCAGAGAGGTTACAAGTAAAAAGAAAAAAAAGCAGGATGGCCATTTGCTAGCAGTGAATGCACCATAATGATGTATACACACAATAGACATTGTACTCGGGAGGTAGAAGGGTAGAAGATTGTATGAAGATGTATCGATCCCTGTAATACCTCGAATTATGTTATCTACTTTTAAGGAATGTTGCATTATTTTAATAGTATTTGTGGGGGACACCATCAAAAGAAAAAAAAACCAAAACACTGACCTGAACACCACGCCCTCCAGGTCAAAAGGGTACTCTATGATACCGGTTGTGGGCACCCTCACCCTCAGCACATCTTGCTGAGTTGGCAGATACCCAGTATCGGAGATTCGATCCAAGTCATCCAGATAGCTAATAGCACAGGAGGAGGATAATGCAGCGTTAAGAAATGAAAATAAAAGCCGCTGACAGAAAGACTGATGAAGAAGCAGAACAGAGAGGGAGAGAAGGAAGACATTTATTTTGAATTATTTAAGTCATGGCTGTATCTGTTTCAGCCACGTAGCTGTAATGAATTATTTAGAATTTAAATGCGTTTCTTTTTAACAACCTTAAATGGAAAAACTACTAAGCCTCTGTGTCCTTGGTGCATTAAAAAGACGGCTGGCAGATGAAACACAGGAAATTATTAGACAGTGTCTGAGGAGTTATTCTTCTGTTTACACTCACTATTTGGCTGAGTCTGAGAGCTGGTATTCCCGCTTCCGATTGTAACATTCCTGAATTCCCGGATCGCTCCACAAGCTCTTCAAGGCATCAATGTATGGGTTGGTTAATGTTACCACCTTTTCCACATCAGCCTTATTGACAGTTGTGGCGTTGGCCTGAGTATCACAATAACACATTAATATTAGCGACAACTTCGGAAAGAATAATTACTTTAATATTGTGTTATTTATAGGAAGCATCTCTTGCGCAACTGTCACCGCAGCATTATAGGTGACGAATCAGTCCGAGTGCTGGAAGGAAGGAGTGATGTCATCCGGTTTACCAAGATAACAAATACCAAACAAGATGGAATTAAGATTCTGATTCATACTAACAATCATTTACTGAAACTAACTGTTCAACATATAAGCACATCATTTTGATACAGTAGGGGAAATAATTGTTCGAAAGAAACGAAAAGTTTATATTTTTTATGATAATTCCTTTTTGAACTCCTTATGTGTATGAAGCACAACTTTCCAGAGAATCAGTTCCCTCCATTTTACCACTTTGGGCAGTATCAAAGAGCCAAGAATAAAAATAAGAAACCTAACGGATTTCGAGAGTTTCGGCAAAGAGGAGCGGGCCAAACTCCCCCCTGAGGTGTGTACATGCCTGGTGATGTGAGCAAACTTTCAAATTCAGCAGGCAATCAAATATTTATTTCCCCCACTGTAAAAGAGAACATTTTGATAGTCTCCAACAGACATGATGAAATTAGGCCCTGTTTAAACTACTGTCACAGGGGGTCTTTAAAAACCAATAAGTAATCTCTGAGCTTCCAAACATAAAACAATAAATCTGATTTAAAGGTATCTGTGTAGTGGTTTTTCTTGAGTATGTTATCAACAGCTGTTGTTTATAAATCGTGATTCTCAACCTAGCAGTCAAGCGTGTTAACCCCATCTGCAGGAATTTAGTGCATTGGTTTGCATGGCATTGTTGTGGGAGAGAAGCGGTACCAGTATGTTATACGGCAGCCATCAGTGAAAAACGGAAATGACACTGAAGAAATCAGACACAACATGAAAGGAGCTGGGGTAGATATGGGTTGCAAAGCAGCTTGCAGAGGCAGTACTAGCCGCGGGAAGGCTAAAGCATTTGCATGCCCCCATATCAGATTTTTCCAACAGGAAGCACAGAAGGGCAGCAGTTCAGCAATCGGCTAATGAGAGCTGGCTTCAGGATCACATAGCCCGGCTACACTGATGCTAATGCTAAGTTAGTTGTAGCTTCCATTTCATTTATAACTGGCTAAATACAGACTTAAATTAATTATACAACAAGCTAAATGGTGCAAAACATAATGTGGGACTACCAGCTGTGTTACTAAAACTAAAGTCATGTCATCATTCAAACTTAGCACTTTTGTCGAACTATTCAGACTTTGTTTATCTAGTTTTTTAAAAATGTATTTTTCATAGAAAACCAAATGCATTTATATCATCCTGATTCCTGGGTTTGAAATTGAATGACTCATGTCTTCTCAGAATTCTTAATCTCTAATTGCTCTTACCGTCCTAATTTGTTTCAGATTACACATGAACATTTCCCACACTGCATACACTCCATCCCTCCACTGGGAATTCACATGCACCCATTTAGCTATAACACGCTTATCCTCAACCTGGAGTACTAATGATAACTGATGGGTTAAATTGTATATCCTGTTTAGTTTACCCTCAGTGACTGCGTCTCTTGAAATTTGCCTTGAAGCCTTACTATACAAGGTGCTCTTTCAGACATTTTTGCTTACGGGCAGCAGTGTTTGATGATCGGTCATTTTTTTCCTACACTAGTAAACATGAGAATCAAAACCCATCATTAATGAAATTCCAGTGTTATGAAATATATGAATCGAACCGGCTGATTACACTGCAACGCTCCAATAAGGTAACACTCAAGAACATATATCTGTTTGTTGAGTCATATATTTTTCATAATGCAGAAGTCTTTGGAAGGGATTTTCCACTTTGTTTGATTTTTTGTTTTTGTTTTTTCATGCTAACTAAAATGCTCCTGCTTCAAAGTATACTCCCATTCTTCTCTTTGATGGTCATGTTTTTCTTTTTCTTTTTTACATTTTCTTCCCCCTGCAGTCACTGACCACCTGACAGAAATCAAAAAATCTTAGCATTTTACTAAAGATTGTTCCTGCTTTTAATTCCACACCACTAATACAATGTAACTTACTCACCTCCATCACTCAACAGCTGCCACTGTTTTATGTGCCCGCCTCAAATAATCACGTCACTTCCAGTATCTACTTCATTTTTTATAGAGCTACTCAGAGGCAGATTTCTTATTTAAGACTCAAAAACATAATCATAGAAATACCACTGAGTATTCTTCTTACAGTATGTTCCGGTATAGAGCTAGCTAGCCGCAGTTATGACAGTATCGTTAAGGCAGTCACATGAGTCTAGAGAGAGGTTGGCAACTGCCTTGTGTCCACCTTACTGGTTGCCAGCAAAACATCTTTGTGGTTTGTGTCTCACTTTTTCAAGTTTCGCTACAGTTCAGTGTTTAATTAGCAAGTGTTTGCAGACAGGTCAGTGTCATCCATAACAGCCACAAGCAAGCATTACACCGTGCTAGTGACCCCAGTAATCACAAGGAGGTGTGACTTTTTGTGTAAACCTCTTACATAAAAAGTCAGCTAAAACTATCACTTTTGACTTTATATGAGAAAATGCTCTCAGAATAAAATTCTAACCTGTGTGTTTAGTGAACCAAACAGTAGGAGCAAGCTTCACTAAGTTAAGATGTTCTCCTTCAGGTAAAAGCAAGCAAAAAGCTAGTTACCCCAGCAGGCTTTTATGTGAGCATATAAATTTAATCCAACTCGTTCCATTGTTCTTTTGGTTTGTTTTCTTTTTGTTTCAGAGAGGTTATACGAGGACTCAAATCTTTGGATGGGCCTTCTGTGCATTACTGTAGATTCTAAGCTACGATTTCACCATTCAGGGAAGAGGTTTAGTGAACTGATATACTGAGTGCCTGATATCACCGCTCGCTAAATTATTCAAACAGACAGTCAATAGTTTATTCAATAATGAGCGATAAATTTGATTTCCGGACAGGAGTCTAATGCACTTTTTTGTGATCAGCATAGTTTGTGAACAGTGTAGTTGATTTGATGAATAAACGCACTTATTTCAGACACAGCGACTGATGTCTTGACCTCACTGACCTACGGTCTCTCTGTGTTTCACTGCTGATTTATGCAAACCGACTGCATACAAACAGTGCCATCCTGTGAGCTTTTACAGAACACCACCAACACTACAGGAAAGAAAAAATATAACGCACATGCTGACTCAGATGATCACTGACATAGGCTCTCCTGGATTGCATCCTGACCTGGAGCTTTACCTAATGTAGTCTCTGTGTGTGAGCTAGCAAGTTTTTGTGATTAATACGCACCTGGTGTTTGTAAGACAGGAACAGATTCCTGTATGAATAATGGGGAATTCCTGATCTCTTACTTGTTTTTGGCTCAGGACTACCAGTTTTTACATGCTTGCAGTGTGACACTCTGTATACTTCAAAACGACAGCTCACTCCGTAAGTAGACAAAACTCTCTGGCAGCAGGATTGCAAAACTAAACACTGTTGCAAATTACCAGAAGTGCTTCACCCTAAATACACAGTAATACACACTGCAGGCTCTGTCAGTAAACCTTCCGCATGCTTCTGTGGGACTGTGTCTGATAAAAACCGCTTTCTCAATTTGTCTGAGCAAAGCAGCGAAGAAAGGACACAGGCCTACCTTGTTGTGCTCATACTTGTAGGGGATCTGCAGTGCGTTCATGGCCTGGATCATGGCCTGCATGGCTGTGAAGATGTTCTGGTACACCAGCTGTTTGAAGCCTCTCTTGTCTTCATCAGAGTATCCACGGCCATGGATGATCCTCATCTGTTTAATGAACGTGCTCTTGCCACTTTCACCAGTTCCTAGCCAACAGGAGACATAAATGTAGTTTTATTCTTTATTCCAATCAAAATACCAACAATACAATGCACCTGTCCTCCCCTCTATACCTTATCACATCCAGATACTCTGTAAATCCAAAGGTCATTTTCATCCCCTCAAGTGATTCTTGATCCAATAAGAACACATGGAAAATCAGATTTAAAAAAATATATATCTGAAATATTTATTACAGAAAAAATCTATTACAGACATTTTTTGTTTTGTTTTGTTTTGGTTCTGTTTTTACAAAATGATTTTTTTTATAATTAATGGACGATCAATAAGCTACCTGAGCACTTCCTGTAATTTTACTTTTACTTTTTTTATTTCTTACAATTTAAGCACAAAGAGACACAATTATGTTATTTACCACAACAGCAGGTAGAAAAAACTTAAAGTCTGAGAACTTGTTTTTAGAAGAAGCATCTAGATCATTTACTTAAATAAAAACTTCTTTAAACATATATAAGGAAAATTCTTTTAATTAAAGTCCCACTAAACTAAAAGTGCCTCAACTATAACTATTCATTATACAGAATTCATTTTTTCCAGCATATTATAGGATCAAGGGGATTATAGTTAACTAAAACTGAAAATTAAAGCAGATTTGAAGAAAACATTTTAGTTACCTAAAAAAAGTGAAAATTAAAACTAGACTTGTGCAAAAATGTAAACTATATAAAATAAGATTTTATAAAAAGTATAGTATCTGTTAGTTTGTTAAAAAGGTGTTATTTCAGCTTGGCTGATGAGGCATTGATGGACATGCTTATTGAGACTCTGGATGTCTACAAGATTGTGAGTCAACTGCTTTCAAAATATTCTGTGTTTTTATTGTAATACTGGTATAAATTTTCCTAAATCGTGCCTCCAACATATGCCTTCCATACAATAATAATTAAAAAGCCTAAATCTGACACTGAAACTAACAAAAACTAAACTGAAACTAAACCGTTTGAAACAGTAGAAAGTAAGTGAAACTAAACTGGATTAAAAACAAAAAGTCAAAATGAATTAAAGTAAAAAAACGAATTAGAAATCACAAAAATAAAATAACTCTGAGAGGAAAATTTCAAAAATTGTAAAAAATATTCAGGCATTAATAAGTACATCACTTGTAATTATAATTTAAGCACTGACCTTTGGCTTAATGTAAAATAATAAGGTATATTTTTTTGATTGTTTTAAGGCTATAAAAAACAAAAACAAAAACAAAAAAAACTATATATATATATATATATATATATAAAACATCTGTCACAAAAAAATAATGACAGAAATATTTAACTAATACAGGTACATCAGAACTTGTTTTACATTTTCCTGCTGACCCTGTTGACACATCCATCCATTTCAATTATATTGTTTCTGTAAAACGTTCACATATTCTATATATATTCGTGCGGTGTGTAAGCGATCAGCTGGTTTTAAATGTAAAACTCCCACTCTTTCTGTCTGTTGACATTGAAATTCCTTTCTGGATCACTATGCGTCACACTGATAAGCTCTTGACTTTTTGATACCAGATCAAAATTTCAACACTTTCAGTGTTTTCTTTAAGGTCCTAACAACAGGTGTTCATTCCCCAGTATTCTGAGTTTAGCTTAAGTTAGTAAATGTTAGCATATTAACGCAGTCAGCATAATAATCATTACATCACCAAATGGACTGCGAACTTTATAGCTGTGAGCATCAAAACATGCTGATGTTAGCATTTAGCTTAAGGAGCAACTATGCCTGAGGTCTCACCAGCAGCACGGATGCAGACTCTCCTGTTTAGCAACATTGGATGGGGTTTTATAGCTCAGAGGAATAAACTATGTCAGGTTATCACTAAACAGATGGTATACAGAGCGATTGATTTTATTGCTTCATTTATTTAATAATAATAATAGTAATAATGGATTGCATTTATATAGCGTTTTTCAAATCCCTCAAAGCGCTTTACAATTCCACTATTCATTCACACACTGGTGGAGGGAAGCTACAGTTGTAGCCACAGCTGCCCTTGGTGCAGACTGACAGAAGCGAGGCTGCCATATCGCGCCACTCGGCCCCTCTGGCCATCACCAGTAGGCGGTAGGTGAAGTGTCTTGCCCAAGGACACAACGACCAGGAACAGACAGAGCTGGGGATCGACCCGGCAACCTTCCAGTTATAAGATGAGCTTCCCAACCCCCTGAACCACGGTCGCCCCAAATGTAGTTATGATCATAATATATTATCCTGATGTCCTCTTATGTAAACTTGGACATACTTGCATCAAATGTTACGTTTTGTCATCTCATGGGTGGCTGGTAGATTTATTAGAAGTTGCGGCATTTCCCCGTGTAGCTGACAATGCAGAAATAACACCAGTGAGACAACCCTGTGCACAAATGAAAGCAACAGTATTTCTTTTAAAATGTTATTAGAGAGTAATTAAAGCGATGTGCACTGTTCTAATCTCAGACTGAAACTGGTCGTGGGCAAAAATACAGAGTGCTGTCTACTGAAGCTAAAAGGCTGGTGACACGTTCAACATGACTACCCATGCTTGACTGCTTTAGACCTTCAACTTAATCACTGATGACACATCTTTTGCCAAATAGTCAAATTAAATGTGGCACCTTATTAAGTACACCTGTTCAACTACTTATTTATGCAAACATCTGATCAGCCAATCACGTTGCAGGAACAGCATTTAGAACATAGTCAAGAAAAAATGGTGAAGTTTAAACTGAGCAGCCGACTGGGGAAGAAGGGTGATTGAAGTGACTTTGAATGTAGCGTGGTTGTTGGTGACAAACGGGCTAAGTATTTCAGAAACTGTTGATCTGCTGGGATTTTCGCACACTGCCATCTCAAGGGTTTACAGAGGATATTTTCCCAAACAAGAGAAAATATCCAGTGTGCGGCAGTCCTCTGGAAAAAAATGTATCGATGATGTCAGAGACCAGAGAAAAATGGCCACACTACTTTGAGCTGTTACAAAGACCACACCCAGAACCGCTCCGGTCAGCTAAGAACCGGCAACCGAGGATATCATATCCACGAACTTACCAAAATTAGACAGAAAATCAGAAAAATGTTTTCTAGATTTACGAGTCTCAATTCCTGCCGCAACATTCGGATGGTAGGGTCAGAATTTGGTGGACACAACATGAAGCCATACTGTTGCAGACCACGTCCATCCTTTCATGATGCTTGCTTCCAGCACAGTAACACACTGTGTCACAAAGCTCTGGTTTCCTGAACACGACGCGTCACAGTCACCAGATGTCAATCCAACACGGCCCTTTGGGATATGGTGAAACAGAGGATTTGCATTTAGGACGTGCAGCCAACAAATCTTCAGCAGCTGTGCGATGCTGACACGTCAATACGGACCAAAATCTCTGCTGTTAAATGTTGAGTTTTTCCAGCACCTCAATGAATCTGTGACACTACGAATTAAAGCAGCTCTGAAAGTAGAAAGGAGCAAGGAGGAACTAATGAAGTAACCGGTGCCCTGTAGTATACAGATGAGGACTGCAACTAATATTTCTTTTCTGTACAGATTAAATGATGGCAGTGTTTTCTCATTTCATGTTTTGTGTATAAAATTACCAAAACACAAAGAGACACACTGGGTTGGTTTGCTAGGTCAAAACCAGAAGTCATCACAAGTCACAGTGGAGCCCATGCCATACTGGATTTTATGGGGCCAATTCTAAAGGAAGTTGAAAAAAAAATGTATACCATCAACTAAAGTGAGATTGATGAGGGAGGACTCATCACACTTCCAGTTATAACTGTTAGTAATAATGTTACTAATACATGTAGATTTGTCACATCTTTATACCTCATAAAGTCTCCAAATTATGCAGAGATTATAAATGCAAACTAGGGTCAGGAAGCTACAGTCTAACATGCTCGTGGCTAACCACAAAAATGCTACAAAAGTAGTTGACCCAAGGCTAGTCGCATATTATTTCGTAAAAGGGAAAAAAACGGATGAGTGAGTATTTGAGCTTCGTGTCATGTCATGCCTGTCTGAACCAGCAATGTATACCAGAGGACTGCTTACTGTTGTGTAGAAGAAAAATGCTGTTATCAGATACACTGCACAGATCTGTCGATGGGCAGTTCTGAAGAACTGGAGGCAGTTGGCTCTGTTAACAGTCAACTGTTTTCTCTTTTCTCGCTACTCTCCTTGTTATTCTACGTAAGATGCCAAATAAAGACTAAACTGTGATGAGTTTTGTTGTAGTACCAGTTCTTTTTTTAAATACGTCTCATGAGACGCATACAGCAACCACTGATCAATGACACCGCAAACCACTAATGTACATAGACTTTGGTCCATGATAAACTACTACAGTCAGGCCATATGTTGATGTCTTATCAACAAATGAAGTATATACATTTCATTTGGTACACATAATATTTCAATCCAACAAATCTGTGTAGTTAATCCCTTTTGTTTCCATTTAAGATACAGTAGTAGCTAAAAGTAGTTAAAACTCCCACTGTGAGTACGTTTTGCATGGTTGCCCGTACTGTAACTGCATTTTGCATTGTCTTTACACTTTAACTCACCTCACACAGCAAACTATGCACACGCCCTATGACAGGAACAGTGTTCACTAGTACATGACGTGCATGTAAACTTCATCCTACTCCCTTTTGAACATGTAAATTGTGTGGTATATAGAATTATTCATGTCACCTCCATGTTTTTTTATTTTACTTTGGGGGTTTTCTGTTTACAATGTATTTTTATATATACATCTTATATTTTTCAGGTTTTAATGTCCACATTCAGGATTCACCTCTTACTCCACTGTTTATATTCTGCTTCTGCTCAGCCACAAAGGCATCATAACACACTCAAGTGCACTGAATCATGTTTACATCTATGTTTTGAGGGGTCTGATTCAAAGAGCAGACAGATGCTAAGTAGGCTGTATTTATTCAAGTAGTCTTCTGAGACACAGCTTTCTTTTTTTCTCCACTGCACTGCATGAATTTAAGAGCTGCACTTGCTGCCTCATATGTCAAAACCGTAAATACAAATATTCAACATATAAGACTGTTATATTTATGCAAGATTTTTTTTAAAATCGTTAAGACATTTGATGTATCAAATTTAATAATTAATTTGATATAACAGACGAGATGCAAAGACCCACTTGAGGAGGCCACCTAACGTTTTTCGGGATGCAGCTTCTTAAGTCCTGAAAACTTGTTCCACCTCTGACCTCTCATAGAGGTGTCACAGAGACCGTTTGATTCGTCTCTTACCCAGCAAAAGGAGTTTATATTCCCGTCGGGATTCCCTCTTGTCCCGGCGGAGCTGCCTCTCAATCTCATCGTTGATCCTCCGAGCCTCTTTGGCCTCCGGGCTGAGGCAGCATGCCCCCACGGAGCTCAAAATCATTCCTGGTTACAACTTCACCTTCCAAGGTAAACATACATACATACTGTTTGTTCATATAGCGAACACTCCCCGCTTCCCTTCCCTTCCTCAGTGTATCCTCGAGTCACAGCATACAATGATTAAAGCCCACAGTAACTCTTTACTACAAGCTCCAGCAACTACGCCTCCCCCCTCCCGGAGCTGGAAACAGAAGCTTTAGCAAATTTAAGGAAGTAAAGCAGCTCTTCTCGAGGCTGTTACCTTCTTCCTCTCCAGTAAAAGGGGAAATTAACTTTGTGCAATAAGTTGAGCAGACTGTAACGGCGACTGTGATAGCTGACGCTCCGGGCGTGGTGGACTGAATATGGCGGAGTTTTGACTTCAAAGCGCAACAAAATGACAGAGATGATATCAATTAAAAAAAAAAAAAAAAAGTGGTTAAGAAGACCTACTCGGTAAATAAGATCCTGCAACCTTCTATCGCGTTATCCTCCTCTGCCTGCAGACTCCTTTATCCCGTCTCCCCCCCCAACTCTATCCACAGTGAAACCCAACAGCGCGCCATGTGACAGAGGGCTGTGCTGTGATGGGAAGCCGTGTGGGCTTTCACTATTACATTATAGGAGCAGATTTCCGGTGTTAACCAGCGAACTACGGATGCATGTGATAGAGCAACTGGCTGACACACTTCACCATGCCCGTAAACCACTTACATGTACTACAAAGACAGCAGCGCAGTATTGCTCCGCTGAAATAAAAACAAATAGACACACACTTACACTTTGTGGGCTGTGACACAGACTTTATTTACTAAACACCTGCAAGTACTACACAGAAAAATCACCACTCCTGGACTCACAAATCTCCTGACATCAAACTGCAAAGAAAAGAGAAAAAAAAAGTATCTTAAGAAATCAATTCACAGAACTCTAAAAATCCTTCTCCAAAAATTAAAATAATAAAAAAAAAATGCAAGAATAAAATGGATCCAACTGATCAGCTCTTAAGGTTGGAAGATTTCAGCGAGTCCATCCCTGTGAGTGGTAGAAAAGAAATAATGGAAAGACAACTAAAGATTACCAAATCTGTCTTTTTTTGTTGTTCTTGTTGTTTTTGGCCCCAAAGTATTAAGTAATCTGGGCCGTTCTAAACACTCATAAAATTACTGCTTTTTTATGTAAATATATATACACACTTTATACAGCTTTTTGCCTTTCAAAGAAAGACGATTACACACACAAAAAAAAAAAAATCTTAAAACTTTCTTTATGCATACCGCACTGGCACAAGTATCCCAACTTTTTAAAAAAAAACAAGAAAAAAAAAGATATTTTGGGAAATGGGTTTATTTATTTCCTGCCTGTTAAAATATGAAGCTAGCACCATCACGGATTAGAAAGTACACCCACAGTACAAACATTTCAAAAGTTCACAATTTTCACAAATCGTCTGTTTGATCCATAAAAAAAAACTGTTTATGAGAGAATTATAAACTGAAAGGTTTCTAAAATAGGCACCGATGGGTTACAAGCAGATATTATTTGTGCTGAGGGGAAGGCCAAAAGTACATTTTAGCTTCTTTCTGTACAAAATAAACAACAACAAGATACAGTATGTTCATCTGTGGACTGATGGGTGGAATTTCTGCTGCATGCATTCACTTTTGTGCTAGAGTAAGCCAACAGGCTGTGGTGCTAGCTTCATACTGACCCTCCACACATGAGGCTGGCATCTCAATTCTTCTCTGCTTTCTACTTTAGCGTAATAGACATAAATAAATTCATTTCCCAAACAATCTCACTGAACCCCATCATTCAAAAAAGAAAAAGAAAGAAAGCACTTCATTACTTCATTTAACAGTGAGAAAAAAGGTGTTGGAGGTCGTGTAAAAACTGAAGTTTATTCAAAAGGCTTTGAACCATTCCAACACCATGCATCTTCATTTGGAAAGTGTGCTTAAAACTTTAAGGGAAAGAAGAAAAAAAAAATCAAACAAACATAATGATTCAAACTAAACTATTACATTCTGCATGCTGTACTGAAATCAAAGAAATAAGGGCCAGAGGTTGGCTCTCACAACACCGAAAGTCATCACACAGATGGGTTTACTCCAGTGACGGCACAAGAATCTCTTAAAAGTAATCACACCAGCACAGAAAAACTTGTTGACTGCTGTTTGACAGCTTAAGATTTGTCAAAATAAAAACTGCAACACAGCTAGGCGGTGTAGAGTGAGTGTGTGTGTGTGTGTGTGTGTGTGTGTGTGTGTGTGTGTGTGTGTGTGTGTGTGTGTGTGTGTGTGTGTGTGTGTGTGTGTGTGTAAGGGGCATGTCTACCCAAAGCAGAGGAATGTAGGCTCTGAATAGCAGGAACAAACAGTATGGCAGCATGGCTTCACTCTTCTGCTTCTTCTCTTTTCCTCCTAGAAGAACCGACCTGAGTACTGCCTCACGCTGAAATAAGAGACAGATAAAAGGTAAGGACGAAACATTAGGAATATTTATGTTAACAGAAACATGGCACGGGTTAAGAAGTTGTAAATCCAGATGTGGAAAAATTGTTAAGCATTTTCCACATGAAGAACATTTGTAAGTTAAAAAAAAGTAACGCAAGGTCAAAGCTGGAAATAAATTCTGTGTGCAAGAAGCGACCCGACCAACTGCTGAGACCAGCTTAGCCATTTAGTGGTGAGAGGGAGCACAGTGAAATGAAAAGCTCCACAAGATGAAACAAAATTTTCATCATTCATTAATCTGCCAGATGATCTTAACGCCAACTGTAAAAAGTTACAAAATAGTGTAAAATAGTCCAGATCCAAGGTCGTCTTTAAAGCTTCCCCCACCCAAAGCCAGTTTCCATCGAACTTACACTGCAGAATTATTTCATCATCAATTACCCAAAACAGTTGCACAATTTCCGTTAATAAACTGCTTAATCTAGTGATCTTATTAGATTTCATTTCAGATTTTCCTGGAGAAACTGTGAGTCAAAATTGACCGATTAAAAGTAAAATAAATAAATAAATACAATTATTTCCATTTGGGTGTGGGTGAGCATGAGCACACAGGTCAGCACAGAAAGGCCTGTGCTCTGTGGTGTTGATACTGTCCTGGGGAAAATCAGAGGAGTGCGTGCCTGTTCTGCAGCAAGTACTGGGCATTCTGGATCTGGTCCTGTGTCCCTGTGATAGTGATGATGCGGTCCTCAGAGCCCTCTAGTGGTTCATCAATCTTGATGGATGCCCCAGACTCATGGCGGATCTGCTTGATCCTCTGACCGCCTTTACCAATGATGGAGCCTGCCAGCTGCACAACAACCGTAAAGGAGAGTTAAAAAACATACATGAAGGAGTGGCATCTCTTTTCTTGTCATTGCTCACTTTAGCTTACATCTTTTGGGATGGTGACTTGTGTTGTGATGACTGGACCTCCGATATCACTGTACGAGCCTCTGCCGCCTAGGAGGAGTTAAAACCACATAAGGTGGAAGAGGGAAAAATCCATCTTTAACTAAAGCATGCCAGAAGATGCAACAATCCCTATAGGTTAGGAAACAAAACGCTGGGATAGGAACGATCGATCCCAACTCACCAGACTGAAAGTGATCCCAGGAAGAACTGTTGTCTTTGAAAACATCAAAAAGAAAACAAAGAAAGGAAAAAAATGAAAATGCACCCCAGAACAAAGAAAAGAGAAAAGTGATAGTAAAGAATGTAGCCAGAATGTTCCAGACTTGAGCTGCAGTTCAATTATTGAATCAACGGATTCATTTATCAGTAAAAATAAATGAATCATTTAAATGAAACTCACTGTTTTTAAACTGGTAGCCATTGCATGGTTTCATCTTTTCCTTACACAGTAGTATATTCAATAAATAATGAACTTAACTGTTAAACACATCAAGTCAAAGCTGAACTGATAATAGCAGTGTGTTAGAAAACCTGTGACCTAGTCTATACTCACTGATCAGGCATAACATCATGGCCACTGGGGTGACATACATAACACTGATCATCTTTTCATCAAGGCACCTGTTAGTGGATGGGATCTCATAGGGAGCAAGTGACGATTTTATCCTCAAAGTTGATGAGAAGAAAGTCATGGACAAGTGCAAGGATTTGAGCAAGTTTTACAAGTGCCAAACTGTGAATGCAAGACAACTGGGTCAGAGTGTCTCCAAAACTGCAGCTCTTGAGGGGTGTTCCCAGTCTGCAGTGGTCAGTATCTGCGAAAAGTGGTCCAAGGAAGGAACAGCAGTGAACCAGTGACAGGGTCATGGGAGGCCAAGGCTCACTGATGCACGTGAGGAGCGAAGGCTGACACGTGTAGTCCGATTTAACAGACGAGCTACTGTAGCTCAAATTGACCACAAGGTCAATGCTGGTTCTGATAGAAAGGTGTCAGAATACACAGTGCATTGCAGTTTGTTGCATATGGGGCTGCATAGCCACAGACCGGTCAGGGTGAACGGAGCAATAGTAAAAGGTGACCTGGTCTAACCAATGTTACTTTGACACGTACCACCTACCTCAGCATTGTTTCCTCCAAATGACCCACTGCTCAATCCACGTGAGCATCTGTGGGATGTGTTGGACAAACAGGCCTGATCCATGGAGGCCCCACCCCACAACTTACAGGACCTACAGGATCTTTTGCTGACATCTTGGTGCCAGATACCACAGCACATGGGTTTAGTTGAGTCCATGCCTTGACGGGTCAGAGATGTTTTGACAGCAAAGGGTGGACCGACACAATACTAGGCGGGTGGTCATAATGTTATGCCTGATAGTTGCCCCATGCCTAGCAGCATTGTGGTGTTCCTATAAAACCTCTCAAAAATAAAAGATGAAATTATGAGAATAAAGTCCAAGAAGCCCTGATTTTCCTTTGCTGAACTTGAATTTTTCCAGGAGATTAATAAAGAAGAACACTCACCATATCCACCTCCACTCTGCATTTCAGGATCAATTGATGGGGGGAAAAATATATATATAATATAAGTTTGAATGTCACAGTAAAGACAAAGCTCTCAGAACCTGGAGTAAACTAAATGCTCACTATCCATTCTACATTAAACTACAAAAAAACTTGTGTACACTCATGCAGACTAAGAACAATCTGATGTTCACCAAGGTGAAGGGGAGTACTCATCCCACAGTATTAAGCACATCCATTTCAAAGCTTTAAAAATCACACTGAACTTTATAAGAACACCATGTTGTCGGCTAGAAATTTGATCCGAGGGTGAAATAACTCTGGGACCCTTCATGTAATGATTTGCCTTTCTGAAATTATTAATTTGAATAAAGTTGACCAACAGAAAGGCACATGTTGAAGACCTTTAAAGTACTCGTTAGTAAAGTACTCAGCTTTACCTTCCTAGATCAACACAGAGACTTTCAGTCGTTCATATATTTGAAGCACATAAAAGCATCATCAGTTTGAGTTCACAATACTGCCAAGAACAGCTGCAGCTTTTGTGGGGAAGTTCAAGAAAAACCCAATTTTGACTATGCTGCCTCTTACACAGGAGGCTTTTCAGCTGCTCAGCTCACACATGTCTGATAGAACAGATATGCTTCTATTTTAATCAGCCTGTACGAGTCCTCGTAGACTCCATACGTGCCCCAAAACACATTTACACTTTCCAGGATTCTGTTCTGCTGGTTTGTGCAGTGACTCGGCTGGAAGTTGTCAGTGACTTGTGTTGCTAAACACAAACGATGCATTGCTGATCACGCTACAACTTCCCTGTAGACAATTTAGGCCTTTTCTGTATTAATTTATTTATTTTAAATAAACCATTTAAATGGCTCAGAATAAAGGACACCAATTCAATTTAAGGTCGGAACACATGTGTGAATATATAGTCGGGGCAATAGTTATTTCATCCTCCATTTACTACTTCCAAAGAAATGAGCATTACCATTAACATTCAAAATTAGGTGTACCCATCCTTTTAAAGGAAAATATAAATAGAGTTCATATACGGTGATGCACTGCGAGGGATAACCAGCTGCCTCTCCAGTAAGTTCCAGTAAAGCCTATTTTACAGTAATATGGCTGTCTTCAAGTACACAAACTATCTGCTTGCATACAGCCCTAAAAAAAAAAAAGAGAGAAAGAAAAGGGGGGGAAAAGCCTTCTGAACATCTGAACACTTCAATGTCAACTGGAAGCTGTCACTGTAGTTTTGATTACTTTTTCCAGCATTTGTCTGTAGCTCTTTTACTGTAAACCTCTTTCTTTGTATTAAAGTGCTTAGCCATGGGTAAGATCTGTCAAGTAGCAAATTGGCTGCAAGTCCCACATCTATTACACCGATTGCATTTAATTTATATGTGACGATGTTTACTTGTTAACTCAGATGAGTAGAGCAGTGACAAGCGTTAATGCAAAAAATAATCAGTTGATGCTTTCACTCCTGAAATTCTTGTTTCACAAAGAAAAAGAAATGATATTATACTTTACATGATAAACGTCAGTTTTTGCTCTTTTCTTAGACACTTTAAAATCACTTTAAAGGATTAACTGACATCTCTTGATGCCTGTGTGATGAAATTAATGCTTCTGTATTACTATTAAAACATTTTTGCAGCTTTAAACCTACAGGGAAACAGTTCAGGACTTGCTTTGGCTTCTGCTCATTTGCTAGCCTGGTGGATCTCCGGACTACGTACTCAGCTGCTCTGTGGTAACCACGGAGACAACAGTTGCCTGGCAACAACAGGCCTACATCAGTGTGCATACATAGTGGGGGGAGAAAAAAAAGCAGCTTGGTGTTGAAGCCACTGCGCTTGTACGAAAGTGAGAAAAAGAAATTCCAATCATATGATCTAAAGCAGGATTCACAAACACAAACTACACAGAAGCAGGAAGCGACACATACGGATTAGCATTACAGAAGCACTAGTAAACACACTCACCATGCTGTCATAACGGTCTCCTCTGCCTCTTCTGTCACTACAGACAAAAAGGTAAATGTTAACATAGTTCCTCCAACATAGGGGACACGTGTGACAGGGCAAGCAGACTCCACTGATGACCTCTGATCAGGTCTGAACTATGGCTTCACCTCCTGATGAACTTTCAGTGTCTTCTGCTTTTAAGACAAATTATTTTGTATTGACAATCCTACTCACCTTGGTCTGTCATCCATGCTACCATGATAGCTGCCATGTGAAAACCTGTCACCTCTGTGGATAATAACAGACAAGGAAAAAGAAGTTGGTGAAACAATATATATGCCTATACACAAACATACACATAATACGCATAAATTAACAGGAATCTAATAGTGCTTTTTAGATCCAAACTTTATTGGAGAAATAAGATCGTTTTACAAAGAGTACCAAAAAAATGCCTATAGCTAATTTTCACCTTCATTTTAATAACACTTAGGGTGGGTGAATGCTGACTAGGCTCATCACCTCTGCTAATTTGAATTTGGACTGAACTTTGGCTGCATTTGTGGTGTTGGAGCCATTTGCAGCACTGACATAATATGGGTTGGTGTGCAAGTAGTGCAAGAAGTGAGTGCTCCAGTTTTTAAAGTATTTAAGTTTTATCTATGTGCACCCAGATGGATGGATGCAACCTATCAACAATACCCCTAGTTGACAATTTAGCACTCCTCCCTCTAGTCCAAATACATTCACTTTTGGCTTGGTTATGCTAACCATATGTCAACGGCCAACCAGGGGCTTTAAAATGGGAGTTAAAACACCAATGGGTAATGGGCATTATCTGTGGCTATCTTTTATATAAAGTATAAAAACAGTTCAGATGCACTGCCCTTACCCTCCTCTTGGTGGTGGCGGCGGGGGCAGAGGCAGATTACGAGCACGACTTCCCCCTCGTCCTCTGCTCAGTGGTGGCGGAGGCCCTCGTCTGGGACTCATGTCATCATAATCCCTTCTGGAGGGAGGCATGGGCCTGCTGCCGCGAACGGGAGGCATGCGCTCAAAACCGCCACGAACACGAATGGGGAAGCCACCGATGGGTCGTCTGCCCCTCTCTTCAAATAACATAGTAAAGCCACCGTAGTCGTACGTCTCGTCATAGAAGTTAGGGTCATAAGGCTGGGCGCGACCTTTGATCGGTGCCTGCAAGAGCAAGGAAAAGAAAATTAAATAGATAATTTATTATTCTTACTGTGAGACATGAACCGCATAATTATAAAGCATGTTAACCCTTTTAACAGATCTCAATGATGTAATCGCACCTCTGACACCAGCTCCAATATAACTTTTATACATTCAACGACGCGCTCTGGCTTTCCTCCAACTAAGACGACTCTGTCTGTCGAGTGTGGACAGCACTCCTGGAACAACTTGATGGTGGTCTGGGTGTTCTGATGCACAAGAACAAGAAGTATTAGTCTTCTTTCCAGTCTATCAATTTCATCTGTGACCAATTTGCCATTAAAGCTGGTCTATGACACTAGCAAAACTAGTCCTTAAATACACATATGAGCTGCGTAGCTAACGATGGCTCAGATAATTGCCCATCTCAATCAAAACGTGTACACTGACAGCTGTCCGGACATATATGATCTCGATGGGCAGATCAGGTGAATTTAATTGGAGGTATGATTTTTTTTTTTTTTTTAATTATTCTTACGAGCCAAATTTTGATCACATATTCCACATTATCTGATTACAGCTGCAAATAAGTTATATCTGTAATACTCAAAGTATAAACAAATAAGGTGGCACAAATAAGTCCTAATAAATCCTAATATATTTCAGATACAATATGCATTAACAATTAGAACCTTAATAATTATTCTACAGTCCAGCTTTTGGGGCAGAGCATCGTGAGGATCCTGCTAATCTGGACTCTCTTACCTCTCTTAGCTCCTTTATCTTGGCACCTTTCACTCCGATGATGCCCCCTGCCAAGCTCTGATGGATCAGCAGCCGAAGCTCACAGTCAAAATCAATCCCACTGTAATGTTGGTACTAAAGAAACACGGCACAAGATCAACAATGTCAGCAGGGTCAGAATATCTGCCTATAGTTTATTATTAAAGTCTTTGGGCAGTAACTTATATGCTGCCAATGTGGCAAAAAACTGCTAAACCTGCTAATAACTGCTAAACATGCAGTGGACTCCAAGCCTTAAATGACCCATGCACACATCTGCATGGGTCACAATCTGGCATTTGGCAAGTCATTTCAAGATTAGAAAATGTGATGCTAAATTTCTATTTCATTGTGGAACATTATTGAACAAAGCAATGATTAATATGTTTAATGCATTTCAAAATTCACATCAGTGCAGTGTACATTCATATATTTGGACAGTAACTTAATTTTCATCATTTTTGTCCCTCTACGCTACCACATCAGTCTGAAATGGCACATACAGTTGCAGTGGAGACTTTCAGCTTTTTTAAAGCCTCCAACAAAAATAACTTAAGGAGTCAAAGAAATTTATTTTAAGGAGTTAATTATCTGTTAAGCAATAGCAACCACTTCTATGCACGGAATTTTATAATCCCAAATAAAATGATAATTTTTTTTTATTGTCAAAAATTATTTGAAAGCAACGACTGGCTAGAACGATGCCTCCTTTGTGATGTTTTGTCTTTGCAGCCTCACAGTCAGTGAAATCAGGTGAGCGATTTAGACACTGCAGCAGATTCTTCCTCCTGATCTTCAAACTGTTCAGAGTGCTCATACATTAAGTTTTGGGTCATTGTCCACTTGTACTGCGACTTGTCAACTTTGTTGCATTTCGCTGAATCTTAGTATTGCTCTGTAGACTTTCAGAGAAATATAGTATTGTTCTGAAGCTGAATATGCCTTTCATCAGTTTTGGTACATTCATTAGAATGTACACAAACAATCGGTCTACTCCTAATCTTCCTGTTTTTCTCATGGGTTTGCTTTGTTTGGGCAAAGCAAACCCATGGCCTGTATTTATATTCACTTCTCCTTTGACCGTCTGCTTTAGGCTCACAAAGCTTTCAAATGCGATCACCTCCAGTCTTTTTAACCTGCTTAATTTATAAAGAAATATAAGTGTGCACTTCAACTGCATCGTGATTGTTTCATTTCAAACCAACTATCTGTTACTTATGCATAAACAGTCATTTGAATCAATCCAATGTGGTTTTGTAAATTCTCTCCCCATCAGTATTAACAAGTATGATAATAACTGTTACAAACCGCTTTTAGAAAAGATATTTAGAGAAGATTTAAAGTAGCTCACAGCTCACATAAAGACTTTAAGACAGGGCAAGAGGAACTCTCAATAAAGCATTTACCAAAGACAAAAAACTACAGAGACACATACTAAGATCATTAATAAACATAATTCAACAAAAAAGAAACTAGAACCATTTATCTGTGAGTAGTCTAGCTATAAGCTAATTAAGCACGGTCAAATGACTGGAATGACAACCAGGAAGTGGTTATGACAAAGACTCAGTGAGTCTCAGTAAAGCTAATGAAAATTTTGTTGTGTAAGCACATAACTACTACTATTGCACAGCATCACCGGTGGGACATATGGCTGCGTGTAGGAAACAAATCCCTTTAGGGCTGCAAAAATTCAGAAAATATCAGGAGCTACCTGCTGAGGCGACCCCTTGTGAATATGGAAGCAGATAAAAGTAGCTTACTATTATTATTATCATTTTATCAATGCATGCTGGGTGCAGCTGGATACAATGTACCAGCTCTGTGTTATATTAACTTAAAGCATGAAAGGTCAGTAATAAAAGAAATAAGATCTTCTAGTCAGATTCAGTTGTGATTTTTCTTTTTTGCAACATATAAACATATCTCATAAACAGATACCATCAATCTTTCTGGACTGCTCTTTGTTTATACGCACAATTATTATGACAGCTTACCTCTTCAAGAGTCGGTATGATTTTCAACAGAATCTCTCCAATAGTGTCGATACTGGCATTCACACTCAGGATCCTGTCAGGAACCATTTTAGCCAAAAGGAAGCAAGGCGTTACAAGAAGGACAAGAGAGAAGGACAGAAAGCAAAACCTGATAAAAAATAAATAAATAAACAAATAAAGAAGAAGTAGTCCAGCAAACATTTATGAACACACTTATGAAAGGTTTAAAAACTAAAAAAAAAAAGGAAAAATTAAGACTGCTAAATGCTACACAAAAAAATAATAAGAATTTTTCATAACTTTTCCCCAACACTACACTGACTAAATAAGCAGCTGACATGCACTGATTATAATATTATTTTTAAAGACAAGCTTGGGGAGGATGGGCGGTTTCAGAGCGGCTCAAATTAATGTGATTGCGGCCACACAGAGTTGGGAGAGAGGGGTGTAAAAAGAGAGAGAGAGAGATCTTTTATATCACATCCCACCACCAAGTTGGGGAAAAGGAAGGTAATAACTTAACACATTATCTTGTATTGACAACTGCGCCACCAGCACACCTTCTCTTTGTGACCAGGAGTTGGGAAAGAGGGTGGGGAACAGGTGGGGAGGAGAGGGGCTTGGGGCTGAGGTGAGGAGAAGACGAGGTGGGTAGTAGAGAACAGCAACAGAGCAGAGGGGTTTAGACTGGGAAAAGAAATGTGAGTGGTTGCCAACTACTCTGTGGCACAGAACAGGAACAGGAACGGGGGTGGGAGGGTTATGAAAGGTTTGGGCAGGCAGCGCTGATCTGATGTGGCCTGAGAGGAATTTAACACAAGGGGATGCAGCACCATGAAATAAAAAGAAACAACAATAATGAGTGACAGACACGAAGACAGAGCCTCCGGACAAGAGCCAGTGCGCTCTCTCATGGACAGTGATGCTGAGAGTGGGGGTGGGAAGCGAGAGGGCCAGGTGAGCCACAGAGGAGGAGGACAGAGTGAGATAAAGATGTCTGCTTTCCACAAGATTTATGGTAAAATTAAACATCACAGCGAGGAAATAAAAAAAAAAAATACATATAAATAAACAGCATCTGACCGCTGCGTTGCTAACTATGTAAAACACCAACTACTTGGTAGTGGGCTGTCAGTGATTCTCTGCATGGACAATAAACTGTAATAACAAAAAGTCCAACTCAATGGAGAGGCTGAAAATGGACAGGAAAAAAAGGAGAAAAAAAAGGAACAAACACGTCTCTTACAAGTGGAGGGGGGGGGGGGGTGTTTGGGGGAGGGGGAGGGGGGTATACTGTCATGTATATCAAAATGTTAAAAGTCAAACAGAAGGCAGATTATCAAAGACATGTGTTTCACTGTTCTAATCAGGCAGTGAGGCAATAACTGGTGGGACATACCGCTCTGGGCCACTGCTGTCTGGGACTGATACACTGGCATTGTACTGCATGGGCCGAGGAGGTGGTGGTGGTGGTGGTTGTGGTGGTGGTTGTGGTGGAGGAGGTTGGCATTGGGCGGGGGCATTCAATCACAAGATGTCAAGTTAGGTGCCCGATTAAGGAGGGGCACAGTTTATGGGCAGGGCCAACCGGGAGTGTCAGGTGGGCGGGCGGGCGTTCGGGGGCGGGCGGAGGTTGGGCCAACGTCAAGGTGGGCAACGCAGGAGGGGCATGTCGATCCAGTACATGGGCAACGGAGGAAGGTGGCCAAAAGTAAAGACAAAAAAAAAAAAAAAAAAAAAAGGAGAAGGGAAGAGGGGGAGAAGGAATACATTTTTAATTGAATACACGCTACACGTTGTCCCAAAAGTGAAACTGTGGTGAGTGAAGAAGAACAGGAAGTGTGACCTGGACAAAGATATGTTTAATAAGCAGTTTGGAGCACTAGACAGATTTATGTCCCTGAAAAGGCTTTCCAGTCAAGGCTTTCAGGCACCTGTTGTCACTTCAAGGTCAAACATAGCTTCAACAGTTTGGGGAAATGTAATTAGGTCGAAACTCACAAAAACAGGACTGGGGGGGGGAAAAAAGGGGGGGGGGGGGGGTGTCCAAAAAAACCTAACAAAAAAAAAATCCCAAAACACAGCTAACAGGACCTTCCTGGTCTGTCCACACAAGCCAAGTTGGTTTCATCATAGTAACAGTGCATGTCAATTCTAGATACAATACTAAAAGCATGCCGCCAAAAAATCTGGGATTAATTCTGTGGAAATCCAATTCTGCAGGAATGCAGAAGTCATTTGGTAATTTGTTTTGACACTTTGGGTTTTTTAAAATAAATTATTCCTCCTCTTGTGTCAAGAAAACCTTCAATCCTTCATCATCTCCATGTTTAAAGAGCACAAATGTAATAATAGAACTTCATTAGACTGAATCCCAGATATAAGGACAGCACAAGTGATGGGACACAATAGCTAAACATCGGCCCAAGGCGTTGGTGAGCAGGCCAGTGGCAGTCAACAAGGCAGATATAAATTTAAAAGAAAAGAGAGGTTCTGCAAAAGAGGGGGCAGGCATTAGCTGACAAAACTGTCGCCTCAATCGCAGACATATTTGCAGATTTTTATCTGTGTACTCACATCTGTGCGCAGGGCTTTTATGTTCTTGCCACCCTTTCCAATAACAGCACCGGCATTCTGTGAAGGAAAAAAAAAAGGTTTGATGAAAAGGTGAAGAAAACAGCAATGCGGTCCCAACAGCTGATGTGTGAACTGAGTCTTTTTACTTTGCTCTGAAGCAGCACTCGCAGCTCCACCATCTCATCTGTGTTGCGTGAACGTTTAAAGGCCTGCTCCTCATCCATGTCCTCAGCTGGGCGCTTACCTAAAGAGACAGGTGATTTGGTCAAACGGAGACGGGCAGTAACTCTGAACACAGTACTCAAACAACAAGTTAAGGGTAATTGTAATAATATATATATATATATAAACATAAAAAACACACTGTTGTTGTTCTTCAAAGACATTGTCACCACAGTATTCTATAACACCAAACAACACAAACAATTTAGGACTGAGTTGCCTTACCGTTAGGGGAAAAGAAATTGGGGGAAAGAACCAAATTAACATTACCGGCTAAAGCCACTAAAAGCTTAGAAAAAGTGACAAAAATATAACTACACATCAGGAGCTAGGTCTACGCCATGTTCCACCCAAAGAACAGGTTTCATTTAGCGGCCAACTGTATCCTGGAAGAAGTCCAACACCACCGTGTACCCTTCCTGGATTAAAACATGGGACAGATCTGCTCAGGGCCCACAGAACAGCAGTATGCTGGACAGGCGAATCCCTCAACCATCTGACATGTGCACATGCTATGAAGCATAAGCCAGTTTCTTTTCCCCTACCTCTCTCCTTTCCTTAAACAAACTAATTACCATTTGTATCTGCAGACTGTACTTTATGCCGGATGACATGACAGACAGGCTTAGCTTATTTTTAAAAGCAGGACCTTTACATCTTTACATTACTCTAATGAATTGCTTAACTAATCAACATAAACCTGTGTGGGACCTTACCATTAGTGTCAGTGTTGCTGAATGAGATGTCTTCGTCCTGCTGTTTGCCTTTCACCTCCATTGTCTTTCACCTGCAGCGGGAAAAACAAACAGGTTCCTCTCCCTGGATCTGCTAAACGGAGGGGATCAAATGATACAATCAGTCAAACGGCATACAGTACATGCAGGGACACACCTGATCAAATAATCTGAAGGAGTTGGCCAATATTATCAGCAGACATTGACCTATCACAGTCATTACTTAAAAATGTCAGTCAGCCACTACAACTATAGCATGTATTTTTCTAAGTACGTGAATTAGCCAATTGCAGATACGATTGATTAACTGTGTAGCTTGCAATATAAAGTGACCACTGAATGTACCCACAGCCCAGTGTGCCTATAAACTGAACTGTGGAATTATACCACCACAATCAAAAGATGAGATGAAGCAGAAAATCCTCACAAAATAGATGCTGCCACCAAAGAATTTGGGGAATTTATTCTTGATAGTCGTCTGCAATAACACATGACTAAGCTACGTGCAGCACACGAAATTCATAAGCATGTATGTATTTGCTCAGGCAGCATCCCGCAGTACTTCATCACAGAGATAATAATCTAGGATTGGACATGTGAAAGTGTCGTAGCTCCTGAGTGTTGCTGGCCTGCATGCACTGTACTGTACAAACGCAGCCCACCTACATGCGCTGGCTACTGTTGCTAGCCAAGTACTGTACATGCTGTCTGGACCTCTGCAGGCCTTGCTAAACTTAAAAGGAGTGCCAGTCAACGCCCACATAGCTCAGGAATTAACAGCACCCGTTTTAACCACCGAGAGCCGCCACAGACATCTAACGGTTAAACACAAACACGTATGTGCGCTAATGTCATCCAGAGCACATTAGCCGTTTGAGAAAGGACCAACAAATGGCTAATATCGAGTCTTTTTTCTCCCCTTTGTTTTCATCAAAAAATAAAATTCAAAACAGCTACCCGAGGTGACTGGACATTAGGGAAACTGCTCCCGAAAGAAAATGTGTTTATCACCTGATGCCTGCAAATAAGTTAGCTATCTGTTAACGGTACTGACATTGCGCTCCCAAGCTAACAGCGCTGCAAAGCTAGCCAGTTGGTGCGTTTTACGAGGCGTGCCTATCAGCTCCACTGTCCACGTTGCGACTGTACAAAACCGCAAATAACAGCAGAGCTACGCGGCTATCCTGCTAATGTCAGCCGTCAAGTCTTGTTTAATCGCCGACAGCTTGCGAACAGATCGAATGACGCCACGTTACAACCCGAGCTATGAAATGTACAACAAACAGAAAAACAAACCTGGGGCTAAAAAAACTACGTTCACTGCGGTCCTCAGTGTTCAGCGGTCGCCTCGCCTTGAAACGTTTTCAGCACGGAAACACACGCTGTGGATGAGCTCGATTCGTCGACCCTCTCCCGGTGGCTCCCTGTCAACACCGGCGGGCGGGGCTAAGGCACGTTAGATCCGCCGAAAGGAAACTTTGTACCCGTAATGGGACAATGTATCAGACATCCTCCTCTAAATATTTTGGGAATTTCTGGTCCTGAATTCAGACTGCCGGGTTAATTAAAGTTGCTTCATATGAACGTCAATAAGAAATAAGATTGGAAAGGTGGAAATTTAGTGCGATTAAACATTTACATATTTATTTTAAACAGTGTGAGTAGCTTAACCATTCTTTAAAAAGATCAGACAAACAGCATAGGGTGTGTGGTTAATTCAAAAAAGAAAAAAAAAGAAATTTGAAAACATCATGTTACTAACCGCTCCTTAAAAACATTTGTTTCGCATTTCCTTTGCTCTGCTGTATCTACATTTATGCAGCTTGTTAAATTACACCCTGAATTTAGAAGATGTAATTACACGTCACAATGCTGGCAAAGAAACATAAGCGAGAGGGAGTATATGGACTGTGAAAATATTTGTTAGCATTTTCTGGTGGAAGATGTAGGAAGCCACCTGAAAGAAATCACATTTGTTGTGTTTGAAATTAAACTATTGTGCGAGTGAGGCCTATATAAAGAGAGCAAGTGGATATTCCAGGATTTATATCAGCAGTGCCACAGCTGTATTAGTGCAACAGGCTTCGAACAGAGGCACTATTAGAGAGAGAGTGACACAAGGCACTCAGAGGTTCCTGAATGGGAACATTTTTCAACGGCAAAGCTGGGGGTAGGAGTAAAAACTCCAAGAGGAAAAAGTTTTTGGTTTTGGATTGGAGTGTTTTTGGTATCATATCTTAGGGCGAACTTTTTAAGTGGTTTTGATTAGTGTTTGTGTACATGACGTGAAATGAAAGATGGGTTGGAGATTGATTCTAATTATTGGTTCAAAGTGACTTGCTCTTATCGTGGACTTGGATGTTTCAGAACTGACACCATATGAACAAGGACTCGTTTGCGGATGAGCATCTCTTTTTCCCGCTTGTTCACGCTCATATTCCAGAAGTTAAAACTAATGGTCAAACTGTTAAAGAAGCGATACTTCCAGCTAAGAACACCAACAAGCAGAGTTGGGGAAACTGATATACATTTTTATAGATTATTTATAGATATTCCCCATTTTCACAATAAAAGAAATGGCACATTCCACAATCTGTATTCTATTGCATTTTAAAGTGACCCCCCCCCCCCCCCCGAGAAAAGATCAGATATTATTAATCCAGAGCCACCAGCCGGCTTCCATGCATGTATTGCAAATTCTCAAAGTGTTGTTATGCTTCTTCAGATATATATGCAAGGATCTATTGCAAAATAAAGAGCTCTCTCTTCTCTCTCCTATACTCTGAGGTTGCCATGGAGACAGATATAATTCAGTTCTTGATGTTTCTCTTAAAAAAAAAAAAAAAGCCTGCGTACATATTTTCATCTGCAACCATAGCGACACTTGACATTGTCCGCGCTATTTGTAAAGACCAAGTCACCATAGCGACACTAACCATCCAGGCTGTGTCACAGATCATGTGTCCTGGCTGCCTCCTCGTCGTGAGTGGAAATACAGGAATCCGGTGGTAAACATGATCTATTTATTCATTTTGAAAACATATGACCAGCTTGATGTTTTGGCACTGGACAGCAATTACCGAAAAACCAAACACTAAATAAATAAATAAATATTGAACAGAGACCACATCTGGCATGGAACTGGCACACTTTGGGACGTATACGGGGGGAAAAGCAATATGTTACAATTAATTTATAAAGAAAAATGATCACGTATTCGTGCATCAACGTCAGAGCAACATATTTGCAGTTCAGCCCCGAAATGCTTATTGACAAATACTTTAACACCCACCCACTAAAATGTCTTAAACTCCTACTAAAGCATGCAACAGTCTGCTGAAAGTTGGTTGTATTATTATTATTATTATTATTATTATTACTACTACTATTATTATTGTTATTTAGTTTATTTATTGCCAAAGAAAGTTTACTGGGCAAGAAATAAATAGATGGAGTTCTTGACGCCTATATCGTGCACTGATCAATGATTGGAGTGAGACCTATTTGAAGCTTGCGGACATAGTATAGGTAATTATTTTTCATAGATGCACCCTGTCTTGTGCGTCAACCTTACGTCACACCAGGCCTAATGGCCAACCGTAGCCTACAACAGTGTTGGTGTGAAAAAAAAAAGAAGCTTTCATCCAATGTATGGCTTCAGAGTAACCACAACACAAGAGTTTACATCCATATTGTTGTTGTGGCCATCGCAGACGGCGTGATTTGCCCCACAGCTGGGCACTTGACTCGAAATGTGCAGAAGCTGACGTTTTAGGTGTTTGTTGCACCATTTAAATACGAATTTCTCACGATCCTATTTTTAAAAAATGACAAAAATAACATTTTCAGGGCACAATCGCAATCACGTTTCCCAGCCCCCCACTCATATAAGCCCCGTCCCAGTGATGGCAGGGTGAGATGCGCTCGTCCTCGGCGATAATCGATAGACGGATGCAGGTAGCCTTCCTCCCTACACACGCAGCATCACCACGCATCCTTACTCCACTGTGCAGTCCCCCCCCCGCCCCCCCAACATCACCACACACACATACACACACACACATACATACACACACACGACAAACCGCTCGTGGGGGCCCTGCCTATTGATCTCTAAACATCTGGAACACCTCATATTTGTTTTACAAGGCAGTGGCGAGCAGTCCTGTGGCCCCCGATAGGGGAGTGAGGCAGCAGCGGCAGCAGCACCAGGACGGACCACTTGACACCTTGCTTCACGGCATCGATATGCAGTAGTGTGATACCAGCTCTGCGGAGACGAGAAGGCCAGTCCATGGCATCTTGATATTAAACCGTGAGCTCTGCGCATTCCTCGCCGACAGCGTAGTCTTTTTTTTCTCCCCCTGCGGAGTCGAAAGGATTAACTTGGCCGAAAAAAGGTGGCGAGGGAGGAAATCTTAATAATTCAATTTGAGCTGATTCTGTTTGGGGGATTCGTGGGATACCATTGGACCTGCGATGGACTCCAGCGCGGGGGAATATGGCATGGCTCGTGTCGGATTGTTTTTGGTTTTGATGGGGCTGTGGAGATTTAGCGATGCTTGCCCCGCATCCTGCACTTGCAGCATCTCAAGAATTGTTTGTATTGATTCTGTACCAGGGATCGAGGATTTCCCTGTCCTCACGTTAGATGACATGGAAAACATCACTGAGATGTAAGTGTATGAAAACGATCGCACCGACAGCTTATTAACTCATTAGGAAGCAATGCGTAAAGAGCTCCCCTGGAATCTGTAGGTCGCTGGAATATCAAATAGTTGGGGCTGGTATTTTAATAATAATATTAATAATAACAACAATAATTATAATAACAATAAGGGTGAGAATAAGATCAACGGCGTTATTAATTGAGGTTTGGAATCTCCTTGTGGATTAAACATCAGTAGAGATCCATGTTTAACGCTTTTCCCGACACAGAATTAATTTTATTCTTATAACCAATGTCAGATCATGTAGCCTCGTATATGTGTGCTTGCGTGTGCTTTTACGCGCGCGCGCATGTGTGTGTGTGAGACAGAGGCAGTTGCTCGCGTGCGCGAGCGCGTTATGGTGGCGAGGTTGTGCGTCAGGCTTATTTGGATTAGTCGGTGTTTTCCTTTACAAAACAGCTCCAGTGGTAGTGATGGAGTAAATTTTCAGGCCTAACGGAGCCTCCGAGGTGCTCACTCGGTTTTTGGGCGGCGGTGTGAAGCAGCCTGAATACTTCATGCTGTTGGCACATTACACATGAGATCGCATCAGTTGTGTACAGCTGCCAATAGGCTACCCACAGTTGTGTAGAGCCTCATCTGCGTCAGTGTGTAGGTCTGTGTTGAAGCTTACCTGTTACAACCCCGCACAAGTACACCACTGCATGGCACCCAGCGGAGCAAAGGGGAGACTGAGTGAGTTTTCGGAGGCAGGCAGGCTGAATAGGCGTCACATCAGTTTACCGTGAATGTAGTTTACTTGAGGTCAACGTGTTTATTCGCGTTTTTACTTTGCAGATAAAAAGAAAAGTCTTTCAGGTGCCTATATATATTTTTTAATGTTCTTCACTTTGTAAAGAATGCAGTTGTTCCAGATTTCTTTAAGGCAGTGTGTACAACATCAGTGAAGGACATCAGGCCGGGCACCTTCTGAAAATCAACCATGAATTTAAAAATTCCTGTTAGTGATACTTTAAGGCGTCACTTCGAAGGCACCACTGCTCTTTAGATACATTTTGTAGTTTTAGGGCATCCTCCAATCCTCATGTAAACAAAATGTTTCCTACTAACACATGAAGCAACCAGCAGTCAGTGTCAAACCCATCAGTAGTTAGCAACACTCACAAGTTGTTGTTGTTGCTTGTTTGTTTTTTTCAGATCATTTGAAGCTTTAACGAAATACTAGTTAAAACAGGACAATCATTCCACCTCAAAATAATTCATAAATGTTTTTCATTCTTAAAAACTCCATAAAATATGTAGTTACTTGCTACAAATTCAGAAAAACAATTTCAATTTTTGACTGTGTTCTCCAAAAGTCTCATTTGTTAAATATTTCAAATCTCGTGTTAGTACTACTGTGTAGGAATGTAAAAGCAGCATCTTGAAGAAAATCTATAAAACAAAAATACCACCACTTTCTCAGTCTCCCCAAATTACACTGTTGAAGCAGAGCACAAAACTCAGAAGACATGAAAGTAGGCATTTTATGACCATAGAGAGACAAGAGGTGGACCATAGTAGTGCCTCTTACCAGAAGCAGATTCAGGAACAGTGAGATGGGTAAAGCTTCATCTGTGCCAAGTTCACAGTTTCACCATGAGGACCTACTGTTCCCAACATGGACCTTAGCTTAAAAAAAAAGTTAGATATGGAAAAAAATCACACTCCTAAGGATATCAATGTCTGAAAGCACCTTCTCACCTAAAGTGAAACCTTAGGCATAGGCACTGTCCAGATAACTAAACCTCCCAAAAGCTGGAAAAAAGCCATCTTTTGGTATGATAATTAATTTAACAGCGTGGGCATGTGATGACGCTTTACATTAGCAAAGGACTAGACAAAGGAAAAAAGACAAACCTTTAATAAAACTTTTCTCAAATCACAAAAATCTCAAATTTGCTCTGCAGAGCAAAGAAACATAATAGTGTTTCTCTTTCTCGGCACTAATTATCTCACAGACATGCCTCCTTTCCAAACAGAAACCTGCTTACTCCAAAATACAATTACATGCTTCAGCATAAATAAAAATAACTTTTCAATGTGTACGTAGACACATCTGCGATTGCTCAGTTGCAACCTTGAATTTGATTCCAAAACTTCACATATAAAGGCACCATCGTTCTGTCTGCAACTTTGAGTTTCTTTATATATAAGCAGCTGTAAGGTCTCCTGCTTATCAACCTCCAGCCAAATACTGACACACCCAGTCTGATCGTGGCTCAGGACCCAGATTAAGCTGTTAGACTGTCCCTGCACAGTGTTTTACCTGGTTAGAGTTAATAACCCCAATTCATTCATTCTTATCGAGCTAATTTCCCTACAACTTATTATTATTATTATTATTATTATTATTGGTGACATACCCAGCCCCCACATTAAGCTTTTTTTTTCCTAGAGGTGCTATTTTAAAACAAAAACAGTTTATTACAGTTATTAGTCCACAAAGTTCTTTAAAAAAAACATTGTTTTTGGTAAACAAGGTAAACATGTCACTTCACACCGTCAGTACACACTGTTGTATTAATGTTATACTCACAAATGCACTAGAGACAAGACTCCTTGAGTAAAATAGCTAGCTTAACTTGGGAGCTGTACAATTTTACCTTGCTGACTCGCAAAACAACAAAATGCGTTTTATTCAAAAAAAGTTATTAGTCTTATAAAATACACACATTTCCCATTCAACACTTGAGTTTTTGGAGAGTTAATTAGGACCTGTATCTCAATTCCAGTTTAAATCACACTTTTGACTCAATATTTGACATTTTTTGTGTGAATAGTTTGACTAAAAACCTGCACCATACCAAGCTTTCCCTTTTATCTTGTCTTTCCACAGATACATTGCTAATCAAAACAGACTGTTTGACTTGAGTGACAGCAGTCTGAGGCACTACATAAACCTAAGAAACCTGTAAGTAGAACATTCAGTGTTGTGTTTTTTATGGTTAAAAGTGGAGTTAAAGTTCAAGTAACTACAATTTAACTTCCAACAGAACGGTCACAAAGACAAGACTGACATCTATATCACCGGACGCGTTTTTTAACAATACAAGACTTCAATATGTGTAAGAAGAATTTTACAGAGCCTCTCCAGTTATTTCATTACTAAACATGTAAGAATGCTTAGTTGAATATTTTCTGTTTGGTTGTTTGTTTGTTTTTCTCTCCTCTCAGAAATCTCAGAGACAATAACTTGTCAACACTGTCATGGAGAACATTTCAGAACTTTAACATTTCATATCCGTAAGTGACGCATACGCACAAAACCATCAGTGTATCTATGTCTTTTCTATGTAGTGTCACATGCACTCTATTTTCTTTCTAGGCTACTTCTGTCTGGGAATCCTCTGGATTGTGTTTGTGAGAACTTGTGGATCAAGCTAAGACTCCAGGAAGAAACAGACAGTCCCGAGCTGACATGCACAGATGACAGAGGAGTGGCGCAGGACTTTGCTACCTTTCGGCCGCCAGACTGTGGTAAAGTGAAACCATCCCACAATAAGCAAATCTGAGTAGACTGATTGATATCGAATGTTTGAATGAGTGGATGCACAGTAAGGGACTGAAAGAAAGACAGAAAGAAAGTTTAAAGGGAAACAATCTGATCAAGTTTCCTTTTACTTTTATGGTTTGCATGTTTTCTCACAGTGGTTCCCACGGTAGAGGTCACCCCCAGAAATGTGACTCAGATGGAGGGGAGTAATGTCAAAGCTATTTGCAGTGCCTCAGGCTCCCCTGCTCCCGAGATTGCGTGGAACCTTGATGAGCTCTGGACCCACTATGCGGTAAGGTGATCTACCTTTCGGTTTTCATTTTTAAACCTTTGGCACGGCTCCACTTTTACAGAGTCTCGAAGAGCTGTACTTTGGTGATATTTTATACTTTTAAAAAGTTATTTAAAATAACATGTAAATTGTTATTATTATTACTATTATTATTATTATTATTATTAATACAAAATAATCACATTTAATTTGGTTGTTTTCATGGGAAAATCAAATATATAGATAAGATAACAACTATGAGGACATGGACTAGACTGTTCTGAGACTATTTTCTAATTTGAAACAGCTTACTGAAAGCAATGCAAAACACATCACTAATGTTGGAAAAAAATATATATACATATATATATATATACATATATATATATATATTCTGGGTGATTTACAAGCATTCGGGGGTTTCAAACGCTGAAATTTACTTTTAAGTGCTTAAAAGTTTGTGACTGTGTTTGTAGAGCTTTAAAGGGCATCTTTAGATAAATTGTTGTGAAGTTGTCAACATGAGATTTCAAGCTTTGAATGAATAATTTTAAATATATAAAACTGGACATTAATACTGTTGAACTTGCTTGTTTCTGGTTAAGTCCGTATTGAGTACTTGTAAATATTTTAGCTGATGCTTTTAGCTAATTGTTTTGCTATTCTTACATCAGCTTTTTCTAATAACAATTAGAAAAGTAGTCTTTTTTTATTTTAATTTATTAGCCACTTTTAGCTCATTTACGCTGCTTTTCTACCTTGTGCTATTTAAAATGTGTATCAACTACTTTTACTTTTACTTATTCATATGTTCTCTGTGCTTCTTTTAGCTAGCTGTTAGCCACTTCTAGCTACTAGTTCAATTATCATCTCACATTGATTTTAGTTTGCTAAGTACTGGTCCATAATATTTTTCAGCATTTGTTTATAGAATTTCAAATGTTTATCTTTATCCAGTATAAGTGTCTTCATTCCTTTTAGGTACTTTAACTTTTAAGTAAGTCTTTAAAACTCCCTGGCTACTTTGCTAACTACTCTGGTGTCTGTCTGTCATAGCCATTTGAGCCTGTATTGTACAGTCAACTAATAGTAGTCGGTTTCATAAGATCAAGACAATTTTCTGTATACAGGAAACATAATGAAAAAATTAATAATGTGTTTACAGTTTGAACCTATGGGTACAGAGAGCATCCTCACCCTGTCAGGCCTGTCTCCTGATGATAACGGCAGGGCGATCGTATGCAGTGCCGAGAACATGGTCGGTCAGACCGAGGCCAGCCTTCAGCTCAATATTCTTTGTAAGGACTTTAACCATGGCGCACATCTCTAGAAATTATATTTGCGTTGCTAAGTTTAATTTGTGTAATTTAATGTGATGAACTTTTAAATGCCTTCTTCGAGATGTTGTTTTTCCACTGGAAGCAGAAGGCTCCTCATTTTGTTATCATTAGTGTCTCTTGGCAAACCTTATTGACTCTCCATGTTTCCTGTCCATAACTCTTCCTTCTGTGAAGCTCCTCATGCCTTGCCATACACCTCTGCTTGTTTAGTTCCACCCTCCTCCTCTTTCTCCGTGTTTTCATCTCGTCAGTGCTCAGATGTTGTGTGATCAGTCCCCCTTCCCATACTTTTTGTCACTTACTCAAAATCCCTCAGATGTTGTTTTACCTATTGGCTTCCCTCCTTGTGTTTATTTCCTATCATCTTGTTATTACTCTTCCTCTACTGTTGCCTCTGTGTCAGTTGCCCCCACCATCCTGACACTCCTGACTCCAGAGCGGGACCACCACTGGTGCATACCCTTCACAGTAACGGGGAACCCCAAGCCGGAGCTAAGGTGGTACCACAATAACAAGCCTCTCCAGGAACAGGACTACATCCGCACCATGATCCACGTGACCACAGAGAACCAGCAACACGGCTGCCTGCAGCTGGTCAACCCCACCCACATTCACAACGGAAAGTACAAGCTGGTTGCAGAGAATAAGTATGGCAGGGATGAGAGGAACATCTCTGCCCAGTTTCTCCACCCGCCTAACCTCAACCATACGGGTCAGTATTCTGTCTTTTCACACGAGTCCGTTTATTGAAGTCAGCTCGTTTCTGTTTATTATGGCTGCTGACATGCTTTTTTTTTTGTCATTTCTTTTCTTTTCTACAGAAGACCTTGTGTATTGTAAGTATCGATTTGGCTTATCCGGACAAATGTTGTACTTGTTAGCATGATGATGATTTACTGCAAATTTAAAATGAACTCTGATAATGTCCCTGTCCCTTTCCTGCCGTTGCCTGTGCCTTCGCCTTCTGCCCAGACGGTGTGTGTTTTAACTCTCAAATTTGCATGAACCTAACAGTCAGCATTTTGACATGCTTTCACTCACTAGATTGGTTTAAAATGTTCAGACCCATGTGTTTTTTCCAGATCCTACAGACACTCCACCGGATGATAGTGTTGCTGTAAGTGACCCTAATCAGCCCGCTTCATCTAAAGCAGTGGTACCTACCTCTTCTTGTAAACCCTTAAAATACACAATATTTTCTTGTTTATTTCAATTCTTTTTTAAAAAAAAAGCAGCTCCTGTTATCGCCTCATGACTCCATCTTAGTTTTTTCCTTCCTAGGTGTTTGTAGTTTTGGGAATTGCTGGAGTTGCCGTGATCGGTTGTGTTCTGATGACGATCATACTGAAATACGGAAGAAACTCCAAGTTTGGCATTAAAGGTGCAAACATTTTCTAAAAAAAAACAACTAAGCTGATAATTCAAGATATACATTTGTGCTTCCTTACCCTGAGTTAAACAATATCACGTGTGTTTGCTAGAAGTGAAGCTACAACCGGCAGTTTATCCTGGAAACCCTGGCCATCATTGCAAATAAATATCACGCAAACGTTATCCTCAGCTCCAGGTCGCAGACAGTCCACTCTAGGCTGCTTGGAGTTGAACTATCCCTGAAATACAAGAAACCCCATATTGGTCACCCTGACATTTGCTAAAACACAGAAACAGCTTTTCAATATGTCAGTGGCACAATACATCTTTTATCCAAATATATGTGTATAGAAAGATACCTTAAAGGTCCCTTTAAAACATATAATAGATACTAGAACACAAGTTTTAACATCACGTGCTTCCCTCTGAAATGCAGTTAGGTCTATAACTATTTGGACAATGGTAGTTTTTTTTTTTTTTTTTTGGGGGGGGGGGGGGGGGGGGGGGTTGTATATAAACCACCACATTGGACTAAATCAAACATTATGTGATTGAAGTGTGACATCTCACCTGTAATCCAACGCCTTCTAATAAAGCATTAAAGTATAGAGTCTCCAGTTTTCAGAAGCTCAAAATGAACAAACTAAGATCATTTTAACTATAAGGATTGTTTTTAATGCTTTGTAGTCAGACTGCCTGAAGTCTAGAACCCATGGATGTAACCAAATCCTGTGTTTCCTCCCTTGTGATGCTCCGCTGGGCCTTTAATGCAGCCAGTTTCAGTTGCTGCTTGTTTGAGGGTCTGTCTGCGTTCAGATTTGTCTTCAGTAACTAGAAACCGTGCTCTATTGGGTTGAGATCACATGACTAACTCAGCCATTATAGGATATCTGATTTCTTTGCCTTGAGAAACTCTTAGGTTTCTTTTGCACTATCCTTTAGGTCATTATCCATTTGCACTTTGCACTTTATCAGTTTTGCAGCATTTGTCTGAATCTGAGCAGAGAGTACAGCCCTGTAAACATCACAATTCATCCTGCTGCCTCTATCAGCAGTCTCATCATGACTAAACACCAGTGAGTCAGTTGTACTGGTGGCCATACTTGCCCATGCTATAGCGTTATCTGTACTATGTTTGATAGAAAAAGCAGTATGCTTTGACTCATAGTTCTGGTACAAGTTAATCTTGGTTCCATGTATCCAAAACCTTTTTTCCCAGAAGTTTTTATTTTAGATGTTTTCTGGCAAAGTTTAATTTGCCCTTCCTGTTCTTGAATGTAACCTTGTTGTAAAACCACTGCATTTCCATTCATGAAGCCTTCTCTTGAGGGTAAATTTTTTCCAAACCTCCCCAAGAGTGTTTTTTGACTTGTTAGTCATTGTGAAGGAGTTTTTTTTAACAAAGGAAATAACTTTGAAACAATCCACTTTAGTCATCTTCCGTGGTCTTTCAGGGATTTTTGGTGTTGCTGGCCAGTCAATTCCTTCCTGTTAAGAATGCACCAGATTGTTGAGATGGCTAATGATAGCCTCTTTCGCTTGAATAGACATCTCTTGGGACTTCATATTCAGAGTTTTAGTGAACAGCTACTAAATGCATCCACTCCATATGTTTTATCTCCTTCATTTATCACAAAATAATAATAAGGGAACAGACATCAAATGCCTATGAAACTGCTTATAACTCAATTGTCCAATTACTTTTGAGCCGCTGAAACTGGGAGGACTATCTGTAATTCTGTAATTCCTGAAATAGACTTTAGCTAAACAGTTAAAGTGATGCTTTAAAAAAAACAACGTCGAATTAAAGCTGAAAGTCTGCACTTTAATCACATAGCAATTATTTGATTTCCACTTTGGTGCTGTACAGAGGCAAAATTATTTTTTAAAGTGTCATCATCCGACTACTTGTGGACCAGATGATATAACCAAATAAACGATTATGCAGGCAAGAAAAACATTTGAATTCAATTCTGTCACCTAATGCCAGTTAAGACATGCAACTAAAATCTTGCCTTAACTGTAATCATCCTAACCCTCCCAGTCTCCCTCCATATACTGACTGCAAGCTCTTTTTTCATGTATGTATTTATTTATATAATTTTCTTACTACCATTAGCTCTGATCACCTGTTATGGCATGATAATATTCTTTCATGTAGTCAGTTTTCTCTCATCATAATCAAGCAGATTTGCTATACCAGATTTCAGATTTGAATAATTTGTCAGATTTCGTGTGTTTGTTCTAGTACACTTTGTTTTGTTTTTTGCTTTTACATTTGTTGAATTTCCTTTTCCTCGTTTGTTTATTGTTTTTTGTACTTATCACCACTAAAATGATGTTACAGCTGGCAGCTAACTATCCAGTAAAATCTGGTGCCATGCAGCCACAGTTTCCAGTCTTTGTGCTAAGCAGCATGGTGCATAATCTAAAACACTTAGAACAAAATTCTAACTATTTAGTATGACTTTTTTCAGCAATTTCAACATCTTGTTAATATTCATAACTGATGCATAAACAGCTCATGAACCTTCAATAACAGTGTATAACACATACACAGAAGCCATTCAGTGTGTTATTAAGCATTATAAGCATTTGTTCTCACTTAATGTTAATGAAACATTAGAATGTCCTAATATCTCCTTACACCTATATCATAAAATATGAATCTAGTTATTATGTACCTTTTGTAAATGACATATCAGGGGTTTGAAAGTAAGCAGTAGCGTTGGCCCTGTGCTGTTCCTACTGTGTGAATATGGAAATTACCACAGGAATTAGTGAGCTCTGCTTTGGCCTGAGCTCATCCTTTTACATTATTCAGTAAACCTGCCTATAATCTGTAATCTGACATACTTCATATAACTTGTGATCCCTCTGTCAATCTCTTTTCACCCTGCAACTCCTTTCTACTCCCCTTCCTTTATGGCTAACAGCTTTACTCTTCTTCGTCTTCTTTGCGCTGTCTTTCTCTTCTCCTCCTTCTCCACATCCTCTGTGGCTCTCTAGGCTCCTCCTCAGTTATCAGTAATGACGATGATTCTGCCAGCCCTCTCCATCATGTCTCCAATGGCAACAACACCCCGTCATCCTCAGAGATGGGTCCAGACGCAGTGATCATTGGAATGACAAAGATTCCTGTCATCGAGAACCCCCAGTACTTCCGTAACTCCGGCAGCATGCTGAAATCCAACACGTGTGAGTTACTGCCTCGTTCGACAAATGCCGGGTAACCTGGGCCTTTTCTGATAAATCCATGCAGGGATCGCTGCTAGGCGCCATATTTATTTTTGGCATCCTACTGCACTGTGATAGTGACTCCAGTTCCTTAGACCGGCTGGATAGTTGGACCACAGGAGATGTGCAGGAACACAAGCTCTGACAAAGGGCTTAACTCAGCAGTTTTATATTTTATACTTTATGAATCTACACAAAGTATTGAATTGTAAAAACAGATAGTTTAGATAAGTATTTAAGTCCCTTTTTAACTAATGCAATTTGCTAAATATATATGTTTTCTGTCATGTTAATTTAAATATCTTTCAGTTTTTGAATTGCCATCACATAAATGATGCAGTCTGAAGACGCGTGCTTGTCTGTTGTGAGATTAGTGAAGACAAATGTTCTGTATGCACCAAAAATGTCCACTTAAATTCCCAATGTGCACATAACCTTGAGGGTGATTTGACTTCTTCTGCATTAAAGTTGTCCAGCACATCAAGCGACACAACATTGTGCTGAAGCGGGAGCTGGGAGAAGGAGCCTTTGGGAAGGTCTTTCTCGCTGAATGCTACAACCTAACACCAGACCAGGAGAAGATCCACGTGGCAGTCAAGGTACAGATCAAACGATCAATGAACTTGACAGTCAGTCAGTAAATCCTAGTGATTAGATGTACGTTCCTGCAGATAATGCTTCTCACCGTTTGCCTCTCGTCTTTGTCCCTGTCTTGTTTCAGACACTGAAAGAGGCCAGCGAGAGCGGCCGAGCAGACTTCTACAGAGAGGCTGAGCTCCTCACCAACCTGCAGCACGAGCACATCGTCACCTTCTACGGAGTGTGCGTAGAGAGTGACCCATTAATCATGGTGTTTGAATATATGAAACACGGGGACCTCAACAAGTTCCTCAGGTAAGCTTCTTTAGATCTTCTATTGGTATCTGTTACTAATCAGTTACTTGTGGTACCTCTCATGCAGATCAGTGCATGTCAAATGGTTTGTGTAAGGACTGACAGGCTGATAACAACATAACACAAATGTAGTGAAAAGAAATAATTAAAAATAACACGTGCTAAAAAAAAACCCCAAATATTGTATAATACAAAAGGAATAAAAGCAAATCAATAAAGTGCACATTGCTAGGACTGGGTTAGATCCCCTTTCTGTTGTTTCTCACTGTTGTGTCTCAGCCTTGGCTGTGGAGGAGGTAGAGCTGGTTATATACCAATGTAAAAGTCACAGGTTCAATCCCCAGCTACTCCAATCTGTATGTGAAAGTTTCCTTGGGCAAGATATTGGTCCCTGAGTTTTTCTCTATGCATTTGTGTGTGAAATTTTTAGACAAGGTGCTTGTTTGAATGTGTGTGATTGGGTGAATGAAGCTTGTAGCAACAACTGCTTTGAGTGCTGAGTTAGAGTAGAAAGTGCTGAGTAAGAGCTAGTCATTTACCGTCAGAAGTGCCTTAATCCTTCATGGCACAGGTTCATCAAGGTGCTGGAAACATTTTTCAGGGATTTCTGTCCATATTGACATGATAGCATCACACAGTTGCTGCAGATCCATGACGCATGATGGAATCAGATCTGGTGACTGTGGAGGCCATTTGAGTAGGCTTACATGAACTCTTTGTTCTGTTCAAGAAGTCAGTTTGAGATGATTTGAGCTTTATGATATGGCACATTAACCTGCTAAATGCAGCCAACAGAAGATGGGTACACTGTGGTCATGAAGGGATGGAGGTAGGCTGTGGCATTTAAATTATAAATAAATTGATACCGAAGAGTCCATGTGTGTCTAGAAAACATTCACCACACCACTCCATCGCCATCAGTGGCTTGAACTGCTGGTATAAAAGCAGGATGAATCAAAGCTTTTCATGTTGTTTACACCAAATTCAGACCCTACCATTTGGAATTGGATTCATCAGACCAGGCAACGCTTTTCCAAATTTCTATTATCTAATTTTGGGTGAGCCCACATGAAGCATTAGTTTCCTGTTCTTATCTGACAGGAGTGGCACCCAATGTGGTCTTCTGCTGCTGTAGTCCATCTACTTCAAAATTACACTTATTGAGATGCTCTTCTGTGTACTTTGGTTATAACGTCTATGTCTATATGCCTAAATGTAACAAATTATTGCCATGTGATTGGCTGATTAAGTATTTACATTAACAAGCGGCTGTATATGCTGTATGGAAATAATAACGTTACTGGGGACTCGAAATCAAAAGGAATAAAGTAACATGAAAACGAAAGGACGAGTTTGTAACAAGAAACAATCCAATTAAAATGTATTTATATAGCACCAAATCACAATAGGAGTCACTTCAAGGCACTCTATATTGTAATTTTGAGACCATAAAATAATACAGAAAAATCCCCAGCAATTAATTGACCCCATTCGAGGAAGCACTTGGCGACAGTGGGAAGGAAAAACTCAGTTTTAACAGGAAAAAACCTCCGCCACAACCAGGCTCAGGGAAGGGCAGCCATCTGCTGTGACCAGTTGGGGGTGAGGGGATGAAGACAGGATAAAAAACGACATTGAGTCAGACAGAGAGTCAGAGATTGGTAAAAACTAATAGTCAAATCCAAATTTGCGTATAGTGCGTCATGGGATGCCATCAGCAGCCTAGACCTATTGTAACAGTTTCAAATAATTCTCTCTTACCTGTATGTTTATTTTGTAGCTTCTAACTTTGATAAATATGTTTTTAAAATCAAATGTAACAAAAAAAAAAAAAGCTCAAGACGGTAATGTCAATTTTACGTCTTCATTTTCTAGTCCGGTCAATATTATAACACACACTGTGTGATTGTACTGAATTTACTGAGTACGAGTGTGAGACTAATCACTATATCAGTGATCAATAAAATAATCACTTTCTTGAATATTTTTTCCCAAAATGCAAGAAAATACTGAGACTCTCTATTACAGTATATTTTCACAGACCAAGGTAATGCACTACTTGTGCTATTTGCAGTCTACAGTCTAGAACCCAAAGAAAAATACAGCTAATAGAAACATCACATTATGATCAAGACTGGGAGGCTAGAACGAAGTTTGTATTGTAAATTTTTTTGTATTCTTTTACTTGGTGAGAAAAATGTTAAATAATTTCAAGTTAATATTTTGTTAATTAGTTAGTTGATTGCTAACATCACATTCATGTATTACAGTAGTGACAGAATGGTTCATGCTGCTGCATTATTTTCTAAACTATGCAACGGTTACTGGGTGCAGGTCCCACGGTCCCGATGCAGTGCTCATGGCAGACGGTCAACACAGCATCCTGGTGGAGCTCACTCAGTCCCAGATGCTGCACATTGCCCAACAGATTGCTGCTGGCATGGTCTACCTGGCCTCCCAGCACTTTGTCCACAGAGACTTGGCAACAAGGAACTGCCTGGTAGGAGAAAACCTGCTGGTCAAGATAGGAGACTTTGGCATGTCCAGAGATGTTTACAGCTCAGACTACTACAGAGTAAGGATTTTAGATATTTTCCCCTTTCTTCCCTTACTTCACTTCACCTCATTATACACAAAAAATGTGGAACTGATCAAATTTAATTCCAGGTTTGCTCTTAAAAAACTGTGCAGCTGCAAGAATGACGATCATTGTATCTTTTTTTATTGCAGTTTAAATGCAATTTCTCTAATCTGTATAAAAACAATGGAGGTCAAAGAAACAAAACTATCATGTTAATAATAACACTGAGTTGATACATGTATTTTATTCCTTCATTGTGTCTCACATGCCAGCGTGAATCCCACAGTGCCCTCTGCTGCCCAAAGTGAAGTCAGAAATGTGAAGACTTACTGTAAATCAATTCCAAGATGCATTTTCCTGCATCTAATAAGATCCCCTTTAAGAGGGGTTCCCACCAAATCCCGTTATCAAACACATTAGCAAAGCGAACGGCACCAGGATCCTGTTTCACTTGCTTACTTTGGAAGTCAGAAGTCAGTCCCGTTACACATGCACTTAGAGCAAGTGTTACCTTCAATCACACTAATTATTTTCACATGAGTGAAGACACAGACATGAGTGAAACCTTTGATAGTTTGCTAGAATTTTATATTTGTGCCCCACAGTTGGATTGGTGGTTGACAGACTGCATTAAAACAGATTAAAAACGGAGGGGATGTCTGCGTGGTTCACCAAATTAATCTCCCAATGCCACATAAATTAGCCAAATAGGCTAACAGAAACAAATCATCAAATTGTCACATGTAACCAGACACTTAACCCAGCAATACATATTTTTAGTACTGGGTTGTACTTCCTTTTACCTTTAGAACTGCCTTCCTTCTTCCCTCGTCCTTCTTCTTAGGTAGAAGGATTAGTCACATGATTTGTTATAAATATATATATGTATATATATATATATATATATATATATATATATATATATATATATATATATATATATATATATATATATTAATTTTAATATGAATTTAGTATCATTTCTAGTACTTCTACCATTATTATTAGTTATTGTGTTCAGTAATCAGTAAGCAGTAAGCTTATTATACGCAACACTAAATTATGAATATGGTGGTTCTCAGTTTGTTTTCATGCACACCCACCTTTGAAACAACAACAACAAAAACATGATCAACAGAACAGAGCTAATAAACTCTTGCTAGTTTATTTCACAGCAATCCCAGTACACCTTTCATCTGGAACTCCATACTTCCTGTGCATTGTTTCATGCCCGACCAGTTTGGCAACCCACAGTTTCAGACGCGCTGATATAATCCCGGTGAGCGAACCAGTATATGAACTTCACCAGTTAGAAGGCTTGGAGCTACAAAAGCATTCAACTAAAGAACTCTTGAATAATCTTTGTTTTGCCATCTAGATTTTCTTCCATGTTAATGACTCTGATTTGCACTTCATTCAATTATTGATTATTTGTTATTCATGCACAGAGACCAAATGTTTGAGGCTTCCAGCTTCTGACAAGTTTGCTGTTTGATCATGAAAATGATCTTAACAGCAGACCTACCAGCAAATCCTGATCATTTTGTTTATATGCTTCACTTGAGCAAGCTAGACCTGGATGTGCACCAGAAAATAGGTGAATGAACGACATGTCTCGAAAGTGGTGCTACTTAATTTAGGGTTCAAATATTTATTTGGGGTTATTTAAGGTTTGTGTAAGTTAATATTGCAGTGAGGATTTGCCGGATAATCTTTGTTAATTTGACACAAAGAATCGTTTTCATCATCATAAATAGCAGACAAGAAAAAAATCATACACATTAACCTTAACCCGTGATGTCTAGCGCATCATATGTGATGCATGAGCTTTGGGAAGCTTTTGAGACTTGTATATCATCAGTGTGATGATTAAAAATTAAACACATATATGTAAATTAGTATTTAATTCATTTTTAAATAAAGTTGTTAGAAGGTTCAGTAAACATTAAATATGTTCTGGTTTCATGGTTCAGGCTTTAAAGGGGTTTAAGATTCGTGTTAGCTTTTTAAGCTATCAGACATCAGTGTTTTTTAAGCACTTTTTATGATTTGCATGTATATTGTGAACATTTTAACCTTCCTGAATTTAGATTTATTGCAGGGCTGTTCTTGCAGAATGATTGGTTGCAGCTTGGTGTTTCTAGTAAACATGATCATGTATTATAAATGGATTACAACAAACTATTGTACCATAGCAAGACTACAAAGTCTACAACGATGTGTTTTTTTCACGATCACTGACATCTATTGACAGTCCCCCATTATTATAACAACAGTAAACAACAATAAAGACAGTATGTTCAGCAGCTTTGAACTCTTTAGCAGATCTTGCAGTGTTGGTTTCTCATGAATGTTGTTGTGTCGTTTTTTGTGCAGGTGGGCGGTCATACGATGCTGCCCATCCGCTGGATGCCCCCGGAGAGCATCATGTACCGGCGGTTCACCACAGAGAGTGACGTGTGGAGCCTCGGCGTGGTGCTGTGGGAGATCTTCACCTACGGCAAGCAGCCATGGTACCAGCTCTCTAACAATGAGGTCAGACAGCGTTTCAACCTAACCCTACACTTCACATTCATTGGTCTCCATATAAGCACTGTGGCAGAAAAAGTCAGAGACTGTGAATAAATGTTAGTGTCAGCATATTTTTATTCCTATTCTAGCACAATGCCTACCTAATCAATTATTTCAATACTTGAGAATTACTTGGTGGAGTAAAAGAAGTATTCCATTAATGAAAGTAATCTGAGCTGTGTAAGAATTCATTCATAGCATGCTTCTCACAAGTTTTGATGGCAGAGTGCCAGTGCGGAGCCTGTATAGTGGTGAAGACCAATAAACAAAATCATTCCAAAACTAGTCATTTATTTATTAAACAGTAAGCTGACTGAAAGCTTCTTTAGCACCACAAGCAAAGCATTAAATTCCTGACCCACACGTCTTAGAAGCCCAGACTGACATTCTGGTCTATTAATTTAATGAATGTAGGCTGTAGTCGTGCACCTTAATTCCCATTATCCCTCTGGTGGACTCAATGGTCTGTCTGGAGTTCGCTTGGTTTTGCTGCTGGCAGGCAGGGTGTGGAAACAGAATGCCAGACTCAGCAGACAGATATAAAACTCAATATCACAGCTTTATTGCTGGTAAAAAGGCAAGAAAAACAGAAGCCATATACAAAAACTAGGCTGACCGGGAACACACAGACAGAGGCTGTAAACATCACAAGAGAGGACACGATGAAGAACAGAGGGAGAGGGTAGACAATATATACACAGGAGGGTGGTTAAAGGAAGTAGAGGAGAGGGAGTAGATGGGAACACAGTTTAACATAATCAAAGCAAACAAGACAAAGGAAGCAAAACTTAACTTCAGGCACACAAGATAGTGGACTATAAAAGTGGAAAATAAAACAGGAAGTAACACATGCACTGAGACTTGACACTGGGATAAACAGACAAGGAGACATGACAGACTGGCGAGACAAAAAGACAAAAAATACAGAGAGATGGACATGAGAACAGAAAGGGAAAAAACACAAGGACCAGGACGACAAATGTATTAACTAGACAAGACAGGGAACACAGACAGCCATGAAGACAGAGAGACCAAAAAGACATGAGGACCTGACTGGGGAGAGCGAAGGTAAACGAACACAGAGACAAAGGACACAGACTGGAAACCAAAGGGTAATTAACATCCTAAAACTAGATTTTAAAACTCAGAGGCACTAGAAAATAACATCCTCGGGAACTGGAACATAAATTATCTTATACTTTAAAAGAAATAAATATGGAGTCCAGAACAAAACTCAAAATACTGGTACAAAGAGACAGATTGATAGAAGTCCGTTTAAGCGATGGTGGTTTATTTTGAATCATCAGTGAGGCGTCTGTTACATTTCTTCACATTATATTTATTTTAAAGTGGATACATCAGCAAATAACAACTCTACACAGCTGTAATTTAGCATGATTTGAACTGTGTTTGATTGAAATATACAGCACAGTTTCTTTTACTATATTCAGTCGGGCTGCACACACACAAAAACACGAGGGCCACAGTGGCACACTTTGATAACCCTTAACTGATATAACCTTGCTTTAACACAGTTTACAGGTCATGATGAATAACACTGATTATATAAAAACACTGTAAAACAGTGTGACTGAAAACAGTCCTGCCTCTAGAGGAGTTGTATCAAAGCATGTTGCGTGAGAACCAAATTCAAAATTCAGAGCTCTTCTTTGGATGTTGGCTACCTTTTGTTCTGTTCTCTGTCAAGCTGACCCCACACTGCTTGAACAACGTTGAGGTCCGGCACTGTGGAGGCCAGTCCATGACTGATGTGTGCTTTTCTATCCAAGTATGCTTTTACTGCATTGGTAGTGTTTTGGGGCTCAATAGCATGCTGAAAAATGAAGATGTTGACAATCAAACTCTTTCCAGGTCTTCACTAGATTTTCTTTTCCTATTTTTTAAGGACACAACTTTGAAATACTTTTTATCTGCTGTAGATAGTTTGTTAGGAGTGACACTTTATCTTCTGCCCTCCAATTGTCCAATTTCCTCAGATTTCTTAAGAACACACTGCTCACAACACCTTTTAAAAAATTACGAGAAACTCTGGCTCCAAACTGGAAGAAATGATGACAGACTCCAGACTTCAGTGCAGCACATGAACCCTTTTTGAAGTCAGAACCCCATAACAGCTAACATCTGTATCAGAATATGACACGGCACAGCTAGCTGCATAATAGGAAATGACTAATGAAATCTTACTGAAGGTTGGCGACCCTTTACTGTTGAACATTTTGGTTTTAAAATCCTCAGAACTTCATGGAAGCGCAGAACAAAGATGCTTAAGATACTGTGCACTATTCCGGTAAACAGAATAGTTTCCTTTCAGATGGGGGAAATTAATATCATGTGTTAAGAAATAAAACCAAAGAAAAATCTTGATGAATGGCCTGCCCTTGAGATGACATACACTACACTGAATGAGAAAATGTAAAAGCATCTTCCTTTTCCGGCACATATTGTGGGAGCTCTCCTAAAATGTAAGTCTTTGGAATTACAAAGACTATTTGCTCATGAGCAGTATTCTTTTTTTAAACCTAAATCTTTTTGAAAATGTTCCTGGAAAAGGTGAGCTTAGGGCTTAAACCTCTGTATACAGTCTGTGCTATCCAAATGTCGAGGCCGTCCTTTAATAAACTGGACGTGCAATTTGGTTCCCGCACGCTTCCCAGCCACAGAGATTTTTTTGTATCAAACCACATTATTATGTGACAGTAGACAAATCAGCTTCTTTTTGACAAACCAACCAATGTTTTTCCCCAGGTGATCGAGTGCATCACTCAGGGCCGAGTGCTGCAGCGGCCCCGCACCTGTCCTAAGGAGGTCTACGACCTGATGCTGGGCTGCTGGCAGAGGGAGCCCTACATGAGGCTGAACATCAAGGAGATCCACAGCACGCTCCAGAGCCTGGCCAAAGCCTCGCCCGTATACCTGGACATACTGGGCTGACGCGCCACTGCGTCCGTGTGATGTACTGCGTGTGCATGTGTGCTTCATAATGTGGACAAGTGTTTGTGTGTTTGCACACGACGGGAACTGGGGGGAAGGGGAGGAGGAAGCGGAGGCTGCGCGAGCGCATCTGTGTACAGAAACCCCGGCTGTAAATGTAACTGTAAATGCTCCTGTCCTCATCACACGGAGAAAAAAGCCTTACGGTTTTTGAGTGAATTTTGGGTTGTTGTTTTTTTCTTTGTTTTGTTTTTTGGGGCTTTTTTTTTTTTTTTTTTTTTTGCTTTTCTTTTAAATTTGCAGATGTTGTTGAGGCATGCTTCACAAAGTGGAAACCAAAATGCAGAGAGGATCCCGTACCATTAGGGCTCCAAAACATGTGGCGTAGTGTATGTAAAAGGCACAAAAAGAGACCAATAGACAGCTCGCCCTGTCTGCACTCACCGCATCGAATCACTTCCCTCTTGTATTCCATAAGCAGGAAATGAACAAAGGGACGTGCAATGTGTCTCTTTGTGATGGACAGTTTATGGATACATGCTTGTAGATAGCTAATTTTCTTCTCTCAGCAGTGTCTCGCCTATTCTGCTATAACACAAAATAACCTCTTAGTTCACAGCTGAAGCTAAATGTGTCGTACGCCACAGACTTTTTTAATATGTAGAGAATTTGCAAGCTGACTGAAATCCATGGCTCACAGATTTCAATCCTGGTCCTCTGAGGCGCTTCCCGACTTCACGTCTTTTCTGTAAATACCTTTTCCTCTTGAAAGAAGGCCATCAGTGTTCAGTGGGACATTTGAAAGGGTGCAGCTCTGTTTTCCAAATCTTCCTTTTCGTTCATTCATTTACCTAAAGCACAGAGGATGGGGGACCCGGCGGCGCAGGTTGTTTTTTTGTCAACCAGCAATGCCATTTCTGAAATCTCTGGTACGTGACGTGGTTTGGTTTCCATCATGGGAGGTTTTCAGATGTCAGGGGTGCTCTTTTTTTTATTTAGGTTATGTACCGGGCTTTGTATGGATTAAGAGTGCACTTTGAAGATCGTCATTTTCAATTCCATGTAGTCGGCTATGAGACTGCAGTAAAAGCATTAATTAAGAGTCTGATTGCCCTTAAAATGTCCCAGGGGTGCTTTCATCTCTCCTCACTGCCCCAGCCAGCCATGTGGTGACTGGCTGACAGCTCTTCATCCAGGACGGTGGTGATTTGTACAGGCAGTAAATGGTTTCAGAATGCACTCTTGTATTATATTCAATTGTTTTGTTGTCCTGATATTAAAAAAGAGGCTAAAAGAGCAACCATGGTGCGAGCGTCCAGTGCAAGTTTCATCCTAATCTTTGCATAAAAAACAAAAAAAATCAACAAAAAATCAGCAGGAATCTTTCATGCGGAGGCGTAAAAGCAGTGAGACAATAAGTTCTTTTTGTTAAGTGCAATTTGTAGCATTACTTCAACACTCCAATGCACAACCTTAGCACTGAGCTCCCTCCTTCTCGGTCTCAGCTGTCAGCTGTAAGAGAAAGAAAAGAAAATCCATGATTGCACAGAAAAACCCCAGTTTGTGTGTGTGTGTCTGTGTGTTTGTCCCTATGTTTTTTCTCACAGCGTTCTTCAATAATAAGTCACCTGTCCGCTGTACATAAGCAGCTCTCCATTCTGTACAGTTCTGATATTTGTCTATATGAATAGTAGGCTATGTTTAATAGTATAATCCGTTTTAAGCAGGTATCATGTCAAAACTGTGTGACAGCTATTGAAGACAACGTGTTATGGGCCACTGGCAATACATACTATATGTAAATACAATTTGATTTGTGCTACATTGTATAATTTCTTTGTGCTTGTTCATAATAGCGGTGAAAATACAATCTTCTCCTTTTTGTTTTGTTTTGTGGTTTTTTTTGGCAATTTTTGATCTACAGAGGACTTTAATTGAAAAAAGAAATTGAAAAAAAAAGTTTTTCTCTGAAGAAGAAGAAAAAAAAAGAAGGAAGATGATCTCCTGTTTCCTCTCCACTGTGATGGGGAGCTCACACAGAGGCTGTCTGAGACGCTGCCTGTCTCGCAGGAGCGACCACAGACTCTAAACATCAGGAACTCTCCTGGCCCGACAGGTGTCCCAGCAGATGTGTGGCCAGTGGCGAGGAGGTCAGAGTTACCTCCTGGCTAACCCCACCACTCTCCCTCTGACTGACTGTAGCCTATTTTGATCCTCTTTCAGATGAATAACTGTGACTTTGCATCATGAATAGTATATTATTTTGAATGTAATCTAGAAGGGTGGGGACCTTTTTTGAATGTAATCTATATCGAGGGGGGTGTTAATGATTTTTTTGTAAATATACAGTAAAAGAAGAAAAAAAAAGATGACACTTTTCATTCCTGTGCAGATAACAAAATTTTACTTACTGTGTGAACTTAAGAGAGTGTATATGTATTTGTGTGTGTGTGTGTGTGTGTGTGTGTGTGTGTGCGTATTTGCACATACATCAGATTGCTAGAGGATGTGTGCCTGTGTGTGTGTGTGTATGCATCTAAGCGTGTATGCATCTGAGTGTGTGTGTGTGTATTCTCCTAGCAGATTTAATCCTGCTTTAATCAGACAGTTCTATGAATCAATCCAATGCTTTGTGCATCATGTGAGTAGCTTATCCACAATTAATGGAAATGTTCCTTGTGATACTGTGCATTTAATAAAGGTGGTATGTCTTACAGTACAGTCTCTGCCCTTTAGGGTTCTTATAAAGTCTGGAAATGATTTTTAAGGCACTATGGATGTACACAATTACACATTAATACACCTTTTGGGAAAACAAAATCACATCTGTGTGCTACCTATGAGACATCTGTCAGCATCCAGCTAGCTTATCTTTCAGTGATTAGAAGTGAGAACAGTTACTCATCTGCTTTTCTTTGTATTCTGTCAGAAATATACTGCTGTTAGTGGATACTCATATTTACTGGCAACCTTGTTATGTATGTCTAACTCAAATATCCAATCACCCAATCACAAGGCAGCAACCCAACGTATTTAGATATGTAAACACAGTGGAAATGAATTGTTGAATGAATGAAAGTTCAAACTGAGCATCAGAAAGAGGAAGAAATGCAACTGAAGGTGGTGCGGTTGGCATCAGAAACTGCTGATCTGCTTGGTTTTTCCACGCAAACATTTCTATGGTTTACACAGAAAGTGTGTAGTGAGCAGCAGGGAGAACTTGCTGATGTCAGAGGTCTGAGGTGAATGCTTTGAGCTGATAGGAAGGCAGAAGTAACACAAATAAGCACTTGTTATAACCAAGGTTTGCAGAGGAGCATCTGTGAACACACAACACGTCAACCCTTGAAGGTGATGGACTAGAGCAACAGAAGATCACACCGAGTGCTACTCTTGTCAGCTATCAACAGAAAAACAAGTTTAAATGAAGACAGACACACCAAAAACGTTGGTCTGATGAGTCTTGATTTCTGCTGTAACATTTGGGTGGTAGGGCCAGAAGTTGATGTAAACAAAATAAAAGCTTGGTTCTATGTTGACTTGTATCAATATCTGACAGTTGGTGGTAGTGGTGTAATATTTTCTTGGGAGACTTTGGGACCCTTAGTACCAACTGAGCACTGTTTAAATGACACAGCCTACCTGTTGCTGACCATGTCCATCCATTTATGACCATAGACGATGCTGATGTCCACTCTGATGCACAATAACAAAACAGAGGTTATCATCAGAAAATAACAGTCAGTGAACACTGACAAGTCAAAAAAATTGAAAATCTTTCTCTTTTTTGACCACCTTTGTTTACGCAATGAAACGGGAACTTCACATTTTTATTCTAAAAGATTCATTCATTCCTTTTGAAACATGAATTAAAGGCTGTGAGCGAGTTACAGCCTTTTGCTGCATGCATAAGCCGTTTTGGGAAATGCATCTCTGGTGGTAATAACTTCAAAAAATGTTGCAAGTAATGTGCCAGAGCATTGCAGAAAAACTGCAAACCTCCCAGCTCTGCCAGGGATCTTTGATCAAGAAGTGGAGTGATGGAGATTTGCATCATGTGACCTAAACCCCAGCATAGTTAGTTTGGGATGCAGAATGAAGGAAAAGCAGCCAACAAGTGCACAGCAAACGTAGGAACTATAAGGTCACCACCTGACTGAGAGACTAAAGAGTGCAAAGCTGTCTGTATTTTTGTAGATGAGTGGAGGCTTCTTTGGACTCAGGCTGTACTTATGTAACTCCCACAGCACTGTTTGGCAGAACATCCAACTAAAGAGCCGACTTCAAAGAGATTCATCATGTCCTTCAAGGCACCTCCCCAGTCAGTCACTACTTAATATTCCAGGTATCGTCCCTAATCGCTGACCCATCAGGATAAACCTAACGCTGCCTCCTGAAGTGTAACATTTAACCTGTCGCTTTTGGTGGCGTGATACTCTAAAAAGAAGCAGCAGTGCAACATGTGTCGTGAAAAGTATCCCATGGGCACCATTTGTTTCTAACAATAACTGCTGAGGAGTGACGAGGACAGCTGGCCTTGGAGGGCCTCACACACACATGCACAAGAACAGCACTGATTTTTTTTATAATGTCATGTGGTTGTGTTAGAAGCCTACCTTGGCACACTGTGGATGTGGTCCACACCTTTAGGTCCCTACATCCATCAAATCCAACGACACCCTCTTCAAGGAAGAGTATATATAAAATTCCTCAGTCACCTGATTAACTGAATTAAGCGAAGTGCTAATCAGCTGATTAAAGCTTAATAACTTTTTATAGCTTAATGAATTATGGACAAACTCTGCTTTAGCTTTCATACCACATTTTTGTACTGTATATTAATGGTAGACCCTTTTTAGAAACCTTACACTATCAATACAGATCATTTTAGTCAAATAGAACTTTTCCTAATCAAAAACTATTAATTTCATTACAACTGTGTTACACACGTTATGCACTTAGTTGGCAGATACATCCAGACTAATGTTAGGGTTAAATCAGTGGTTATTTAGATTTATTAAAGCTCAATCAGATGGGTATCTCATTAGTAAAAAGTGACTGGAGAGCTGCTATCGTTCCCATCCCGGGACTTTGGGTTTTTTCTGAAATAATAAGACAAGCTGCAAAAGGCATAGTGTCTCTTGCTTTCATTAAAAGCTGTGCGCAGTTATTTATTGTATTCTAAATTTACATCTTTAAAAAAAAAAAATCTGCCCATGTCTTAGAACCGTTATGAAAGTTAACCAACAAAATTTAATATACATCTCATTGCATTTTTACATAGAGGATGAAAGTAAAGGCATGAAGGTGGCATGATCCACATCAAGGCTCCAAAGAGTCAGGAAACAAACATGAATAAATAGAAGGTGCTAGTTTAGAGAGAAAGGGTGTTAAATTAAAACAAAAACCAAACAAAGAAAAACCTCCTGCGTGAAAAGTCTCCAGGTCCTGATATTGAGCATCAAAAGCATGTGGAACGGTGTGAAGCCTGTACAGGAATGACGGAGGAAGTCGGGACTTTGCACTCATCGATAAATTCAGAAGTATACTGTGACTTTAGTTTATAGCTGAACAATATCAGCTAGAAAAAACAAAGACAAAATCAGAGAGGAGCTTCTTTCTTCCGTCTCTAGTTTCCCTCTGATGGACTAAAAAAGGCGAGAGCGGGGCTGAGAAACACACTGCAGCAGAATCGAATCGTTTCTCCTTTTTAAATACTTCAAAGAAAACCTGACGAAATAGACTTTCAGATTTCACCGTCTTTGTCAAACTTCTACATTTTCAATACTTAACCACGTCTGAAATAACCAGGGATGCACCGACGTATCTGCATTACAGTCTGTCTCTAAATAAGACGGCAGTGACCTTTGTTCGCCTGTCATGTGACATTATGCATTTCAAACTGGAGAGTTCCTCATTTTATGTAGCACGAAAGCAAAAACAAACTAAACAAAACAATCAGTGCATCCCTAGAAATGATCATTTAACAATTGTGAGCTTTGGGATTTTGAAAAGGTTTTAATGACAGGGTCATTAAGTCATGCACGCTGCAAATAACTGCATGCGGTAGTTAATGGTAACCCATCCAAGCACTTTATTTATTAATAGTCATAAACACACACAGCAGCTTCATCAGAGGAGCCTGTGCCCTCTTCACTTTTTGAATGTGGAGTATTTATACGGAGAGCCGTTTTCATGTCACAGGAAGCAAAGGTCTGCCACAGCTGCCTGTAACATTTACCTGATAAAAGAAAAGTAATGTGGATTGATTATCGACTTCATATATATTTTATATAGATTTATATAGTTCTCTTCTCTCGCTCACTTGCTCGCGTCGCGCACTCACACATTTATCCCACTTGCTCTCATTTATTTTTGTTTACAATATAACAAATGTGGTGACAGGCCTGAAATTACAATCACCAAAAACAAACTCAGAAAATCGGGGGGGAGGGAGAGGGGGTGAGGCTGGGGGTGGGGTAGGCTGGGGTATGGGGGACTGCTGCTGCTGCTGTTTGCTGCCCATCACTGACAGTTGCAGCACGGAGGACACAGTCTGCTTGATGCTCGGACATCAAAGAGGCGGCGGCGGAGGCTCCTTCCCCGTAGAGCTGCTCTCTTTAAGCTGGAGGTTCTCCAACGCCACATCTAAAGGCATGATATCCACGCAGCCCATCGCTCCAAAGTCGCCGAAGTCTCGGCGGTCGTCCTCATCTGAAGAGGAGCTCTCTTCGTGCATCAGCGTGGACAAAAGCAGCTCCTGGACAAACAGGCTGCGGTCGGCTCGCTCGCCTTCTAGGAACTGCCGCTCTGCTTCTGACATCTTGGGTTCATTCAACCTACAGAACGGTTATATTCATTAACACTCACACAGGTAAGAAACGTATTACAGTACAAAGAAGTACTTTAACTAAAAGCAGTAAGAAAAACTCTGCTGAGGTTACAGTCTGCACGTTTAAGCTCGGTGACAATTTTTGTTTCTTAATGCCTAAAAAGTTCATGAAATGGAAAAATGATCAACAATCCACTGAAGTATTATTTCCGATACTGTCTTCTGCACCAAGTCACAGAACTATTTTCTACTAGAATTTATTTTGGTTCGTTTATCACAAGACAGAAAAGCAAAGGGGGATTGGTTACTTTTTTAATCCTGTGACTCTTCTCCATAGTTTTCTGACAAATATATCAAACTGGGCAATAAAGCTGAATACAAAGCTGTACATTCATAAATGCATATAGAGCAAAATCCACATGTAAATCCACATGTAAATCCACATGTAAATTTAGTCAATAAGTGTTTAAACATAAATAACATGTGAGGCGTGTGGACTTTTGGACAGACTGTCGACGTTTCCTCAGAGTATCAAATCTGAGAAACACACTGTGACATGAAAGCAGCTCGTCTAGACAGAGACGGTTCCTTTCCATCCAGCCCCTGATGGTGCTGATGGTGCTGCACTCAATTTGTGTCAAGAGCTTTGCTGACCTTCTTTTCTGGAAATAGGCCAAAAAAAAGTATCCAGCTGTAACCTTTTATAGTTACATCGTAAATAATTCAGTTACATATTTTTCCTCAGTCACTGCACCTTACTAAACTATAAAATGAACATGGTTTTAATATAAATAGTTACTTCCCAACATCAGTTATCACCAAATTTACTATTTACTATCAAAACACTTTATTATAGCAGTCATGTGTTGTTGCTGGATATCTGTGTTCTGACAGTCTGTTAGCAGAAACACATGGATTTATAGGCAAACTCTAAAGTCCACCTCCTGCTCCACTCACCGTGCTAATAGGAACTGGGAGCTGTGGGACGAGGACGCCGGATTGCTTTCACCCACGGTGGTGGTGTTGGCAGTTGCTGTGCTGGGCTGGGGGACGGCGGCGCCGGTGTTGCCCGGGTTGTTGCCGCGTCGCGTCGCGTGTCGGCTCGTCTCAACTTGCTGTCGTGCCGCCTGAGCTTGCTGCCGCTCCAACTGCAGCTGCATCTGGAGCTGCTGGAGCTGAGAGGCTGAAGGTCCCGACGAGTTTATTTGCCCTCCTGCAGCACGCCGCACACCTGACAGCTGAGACAACAACTCTGCAGGAGACGTGCGCACACAAACACAAAAAGAAGAAGAAGAAGAAAAAAAAATGACTATTTGTTTCTAAATTAAACAGACTTTTAAAAGACAGCGTAAAAAGACGAAGAAAGATTCGGTCACGTGCATTTTTTTGCAAGCAACACAGTATGATGATTAAAAACAAAATATGGTACTTCAAAATGTGACTGCCTAAACTGTTTCTTGACAACCATCTATAAATGAGGCACACCCTTTACTTTTGCTTCTTCTCGCTAATGTCTGACTTTAATTTGTTGTTTTTTTTTAATAAATACTGTAATCTTGATGCTATAATGATCGTAGCACATATATTTCTGCATGTACTCTTCTCCTCTTTAACATCTGGGCCAACCTGACTTAAACTTTGCATTATCTTCACCGTGTGTGTGATGTTACATTCTCTGTTTGCGCATCTTTCACATGTCACATTCAATGACTGGTCACTTTTACACAACGATTGCCAAAATTTGTATCTGGGATGGAATTTAGCTTGAGTCAGCATTGAATACAGAATGAAGAGTTTTGGTTTCGGTGTGTTGTGTCTTCAGGGCCACTGTGAAATGGGCCCGAGATAGTAACACAAAATTAAAAGTTATTTGAAAAAGTTCAAGATCTCACTAACTTGGGATGCAAATTCTCAACAAGCCTAAAATAATGCTCCTGTTAACCACCAGCACTGGATTGTGATCTACAGGGTTTTGAACCACGATCATATCCTAACCACCCAGTTTTTCCTCATTGTTTAGGATGTGATCAACGGTTTCCTGAGTGGACATTTTTTTCCCCACGTCACAAAACTATGACACCATAACAATGTCACTGATCACTTGCAATGACAACATTAATTACAACAATCCAGGAACACCACCAACATCAAGATATCACTTAGACTGTATAACTAATGTTGGTGCATTTTTGGGGAACATTTCTGCATTTTGCAAACATTGTGGGTAAACTCCTGATGCTCACCTGCGATGGGGTCCATTGCCTCTCTGTTACTGGGGGTGTAAGTGGAGCTCTGTGATGAGGAGGATGAAAGTCCTCCTGTGGAGCCGCTAGTAAAGTGCATATTTGTCCGTCGTGCTCTGGGGCCGCCCAGTCCTCGCCCGGGGTGGAACATCCTGCGTACATGCCGCACACTGCTGGACTCATCGTAAAGGAGGACTGTTAAGGTTAAATTCGGTCACAATGTGCACACACACAGAAGAATCTTGCTATTTAAAACAATTCATGTAGAAGAAAAAAAGGCTTATTTTGACACTATTGTGTGGTTAAATGAAAAGGATATTAAATCTCTTGGTGCTCTGTGTTCGAGAGTGAGGTGAGCTGTGAAGTCATCTGTGACATGGTTGGGATCCCCTCCGGGCAAGGCAGCGCATATTGGACAGATCTGAAAAAGACAGATCGAGCTCATCATACAAACTGGCATGTCTGCAGGCAGCAACTCTTCTACCTCACAAAAGGTTTAGGGTACTTACACACACACACACACACACACACACACACACACACATATACATATATATATATATATATATATATATATAAATATAAAAGCTTTAACTGTTAGGCTAAAGAATATACTTGATTAAACTGCTATTGCCATTAACCTTTTTTGACCAGTCAGGGCCAATGAGTAGAAAATTGTGGTCAATCACTTGGTATGAATCTAAAAAAATAAAAACCTTATTGCTACAGAAAATGAATCTGTACAGGATAAATTAAACAATCAAAAAGTGGAAAATGCTGACTTCATTTTAATTTCCATTTCATCTGGCAGTAACAGTCATGAGGAACACAAATACTAAGTTAAATAATAAGTTAGCTCTGGTCACACGCTTCAATGGCATCTTTTCACCCCCACTCTCAAGTAGCTGTTGGTCAGACAACCTACTAGGCAGCCAGGTGTCAGCAGTATGAGCAGCCTGAGCCTTTGTCTTGCTTTGCTTAGCAGTGGAGAATGCTCATAAAATGTCACTGAATAGCTGAAGTGTAGTAACTGAGAATTACAATGATGACTAAATTCAGAGCATCCCAGTGGATAGCAGAGGTAAACTAGGATGCTGGGGATGCTTAGAGAAATGAGGACATTTCTAAGCTTATAATAGTACACAAAAGTCTACTGAGCAGCTCCGTTTGTGCAGTGAGTGTACTCACCACCTCCGTGGAAGTCTCTGAATGCTCTGAGGTGACATGCTCCTGTAGGGATGTCTCTGTGAAGCCCATCTTGCCACAGTAAGGACATGTGAATGACTGTGGCTGCTCTACTGAAAAAGTGTCTCCTCCATAGTACAAATCTGCAAGAAGATGGTCAAACACAACAGCTCTTATTGATGTTCATCACTATTTTGATGATTACTTTCAATAATCAACAATATTTATCGCTGAAAATGTGACGAATGGCTTGTAATCACACTTTGGAGTCCTTAGCAGTATCACCATCCTGTACAACAGGCATGGTGATTATGCATATAATCAGAAACCCACAGAGTTAGGTCTTTACCATAGTCTACCCTGGTTAATATACACTGCATGGGGTGCTCTGTGGTGTGCCTTGTTGTCGTGGCTCCGCTCTCGTAGCACGACGCGCACAGGTCGTAGTCGTAGCAAATTAAACACTTGAACCGTCTTCCTCTAAAGTTGCCCTTTAAACACGCATCGCAGCTCACACCTGCAAAACAGAAACGGAGAATAGGAAATAAAACACGTGGACCTTACAATACTTTCACAAATTCCTTATAAAGGCGTCTCAGAGGTTGACTGTGAGAAGGCGATCCCATATCTGCAGGCCAGTCTCACTTACACAAGCATGCGTTTTGGAGTGGCACCAACCAACAAGTGCCAGCAATGAAGAACGCTGACATTCCAGCAGACTTCACAACCAACTCAGATTTATCTGAAAGCAGCTTTCATTGCTCACTTTTAACACAGTTCACTCTTTTTCAGGCAGCAGGCTGCTCCTTGTTTTTATCCCCCCCCCCCCAAGATCAACAACACCTAAATTGGTTTGGGGGGGGTGGGGGACTGGGACTGGGCATAGGCAGAAAGGGGGAAAAAAGCTGTTTTCAATGAGACATCATGCTGACATTTCCTGACATTACAGAGTGCCTTATTTGGCAAGTATTAGTAAATATGTAAACAAGTATTAAGGGAGTTTTCTCTGACTCATCTCACATCTAACAACAGAGACCTGAAGGAACAATATGCACAAAAGATATCTGTTATTAAACAGATGCTGACATAAAGAAACCAATCAAACTGCAACAGGCCGCTTTGGGAGTTACTTAGAGGCTTGGTTAGACAGAAGCAAGCTCAACAGGATAAGTAACTGAGTATCTTGCTTAAAAGGAATTTTAACCATCTGCACAATCCTAGTCTCAGCTGAAAAACTAACTGGTCCAGCAGAGGACCACGAAGCAGATTATTAGACACCTCTGGTGTACCTTGAACATATAACCTCAGATAATTCACCCTCGGTCCAAGAATGGTCAACAAAGCTACTGCGATCATGTCTGCATTATAGTGCTTCTTTTAAAACTTCCGAGGCTATTTGACGGGACAACACCTGGCAGGTCTTGAAATGTTTGAATGAAATTAGCCAAAGCTGAAGTTTTTGGTTACACTGATCGTAACTTAAACCCTGCTTAAGAGCAGGCTGCTAGTTAGCCAACTTAGTTACTGGTTATACAGTCAGAGGCCTTAGACTTTCAGTCTTCTTGATGACAGTGCATTCGCTAACAGCAGTGTGTGACCAGACGGGACAGTATGGCGCTAATTGAATAGCTCCAAGCTCTCAATGAATAAATACTCTGAATATGAGCAAAATGTTGTGACAGCAATATCGGGATGTAAGACGCTGAATAACTTATCAGTGCCGGTATAAGTAACGAAAAAGTCACAGGTAAACCAACGACTCCTTGAATTAGCATACATTAGCTTGCTCGCTAGCCCGGCTAATGTAAGGTAACGCAGTACCTAGCAACGGCTAACTGCTGCTTTGCTGCCGTATTTTTGCGAATAGGTCGAGTGAAGTAAAAACGCTCCAGCCTCGATTTAGAAAACACGAGACAGGTGTGTACAGCAGAACTGCTGACAGTAAACACACACGACAAGGGACAAGCCTAGTAACACACGGCGAAAAGCGCAACAACCCTCTCAGACATGAGCAAGCAGTTAGCAAAGCTAGCCCCAGAAGCTAGCTGCTCAGGTAATGTAGCCTTCAACCGGGGCGCCGTGGACCTGTTTATCAACTCACCCTCATGTCGGGACATCCTACAAACAGCGACACAGCCCCCTCCTCGGGCTCCCCAACACGTCTAATGGGGAACGATGCAGTTTTTGAGTCAATAAACTGAAAAATCCTTCAGCCTGGTCTGTTTTTTCAGGCAAGATGGATCCCCCAGCAGCTTACAGTTTGTACTGCTTCCCCTCCCAGTGTCACTTATGGGTGAGTGCTGTGAATGAACACTAGGCGGCGCTGTCTGCTATAAAATCACTCGACCCGGACTGCGCTGCTGTGATGCACCAATTCTATAACCACATTTTGCCTGAAACATAGCATAAGTTATATGTGTAAACAAAAGATTTTCTCTCAGCATAAAAAACAAATACATTTTTAAGGGCCTGTGTCCCAGATAAATCCTTTTGTTCGTGACATATGACAGGTTATTAGCACAGATTGCTTGCATTGCATTTTATTTGACCATTACTTTTAGATGAACTGCTTCAGTGCATACTCCTTATTTTGTCATTATAAAAGGAAACAACAATATATAGCTACACTACAGGACCAAAGTTTTAGAACATCCCAATTTATTTCCCAGTTATTTATTGCAATTCAAGTTGTTAAAATCCAACTAATAGCTTAAATGGTACAAAGGTAAGTGGTGAACAAAACGCTAAGTTTACCCAAAAGTGAAAAATAATGTACATTTCAGAATCATAAAAAAGGCCCTTTTCTGGGAACACAAAATGGGTTAACAATTTAAAGCTGCTCTGCAGCAATGGAAGTTGATCAAGCTTCAAAAGCTGATGCTACTAATTCCTACAGATGTTCCAACTTTTCTGGATTACTTACAACCCCCTTTGTCTGCATAAACACACTGTGGTACCATACGCTCGTGAGCATCAGTTAAACAGTATTGTACTGCAGAAAGTAGTGTGTTGCTACAAAAATGGCTAGAAAAGGGCAATTAACAATGGAAGAGAGACCGACCATCATAACACTTCAAAATGTAGGTCTTTCCTACAGAGAACTTGCAAAAAAGTGTCAGTGAACACAGTTTCCTTTACCATCAAAAGGCACTCAGAAACTAGGGCAAACTGTCACGGGAAGCGGTCTGGCAGACCCAAAGCCACAACTGAATCAGAGGATGAGTTTCTGAGAGTTAACAGTTCGTGTGATACTGCCTATCATCACAGGACAACAGCTTCAAGCACAGCTTAATAGTGGTGATAGTAAGCAAGCCTGCATTTCACCTGTGAAGACAAGACTTCAAGCTGCAGGTTTGACAGGACGAGTTGCAGCAAGAAAGCCACTGCTAACACGTCAGAATAACACAAAGAGGGTTGGGCCATGAAACATCGCCGTTGGACTACTGAAGACTGGAAGAAGGTATTATGTTTATCACGTTCATCCAGACACATGGTACGAACTTAAATTAACCCACAGGTTATGTATTTATGCATGAAGACATGCTTAAGACCACCTGAAGTTTGAGGTTGGCATAGTTGATGGTGTTGGTCTAAGTATTTTAGAAACTGATGATGTGAAAGTTTACTGGGATTTTTCTGTGAACATCTCTAAGGTTTACACAGAATCATCATAAAAGGAGAAGATAACCATTGAGTGGCAGTTCTCTGGATGATGAATGTATAACCAGACTGCTTTGAGATGATGGATCCATCTGGCCTTGTGTCAAAGGTTCTGTTTGCTGGTGGTAAAATGGTGTGGAGAATATTTTCTTGGCACACTTTGGGACCTTCAGTACCAACGAATCATCATTTATACACCACAGCTACCTGAGTATTGTTGCTACCCATCTTCTGATGGCTGCTTCCAACAGGATAACACCATCTGGCAATCTCAAATCATTCTTGAACATGATAGCGAGTTCACAGTGCTCAAATCGCATCCATAATCTCCAGATCTCAATCAGTAGAGCACCTTTGGGATGTGGTTAACGACAGATTGGGAGCAGTGTATTAAACAGATCACAGTTCTGATGCGTGCTTTGTCTGAACAAAATGCAAGAGAAATGGTGATGTTCTTTATAAAAATTATTTATTTTTTTGTACATCAGATTCAGTTCATATATCTGTGCTAATGAGGACACATACACTCTGACAAACCAGTGCATTACAGTGAAGATTTCACAGCAGTGTAGAAGGCTGGAGCTCACTTTGCTTCCTACAGTTCCTCGGAGTTGTTATCTGTAAGTAAGCTCTGACTGAACAAAGAGAGGTGAACTCCACCCTCGTGCGTGAACCCAACGTGGCCACACAATCCAAAAATTGACCAACAGCTACACATTCTCTATATACAGTTTATTACATGTGCTTTAATGTCAACAGTGGAGTGAGAGCTGAGGAGTATTAAGAAACAGAAGAGCTGCCTCTTATTGTTGCTTATTTCCCTCAGCATTATGACATAGTTATGAGGGGGAAAAGCTACAAAAAGAGGCTAGAATATGTTTCTCCTCAATTCAGATTATAATCTCTACTAAAATATCGGGCAGCTGTGCAAACTTTGGACACAAAAAGGTACAAATAAGGTACTTTAAAGCAAGAGAAAGCTTGAATGTGCTATGCTTTGTGCACACTACAGCCACCAGAGAATCCCTTTACAACATAGAGGAAACTAGTGAACAGTTGGACATATATATTTCTAAACTGGATGATTATTAAGTTCCTATTTTGCAAGTTAAAAGGAAATCAAAGTATCTGCTGTGATATCTCAGCCTCGGCATTCAGAACACAGTCATTCAACAGGTTCGAAATATCATTTTCAATCAAATGAAACCGAAATAGTGGATACAAACCCTCGTCTTTATATATATATATATATATATATATATATATATATGTCACTACGGAGTAATTATACTTTCAATACTTTTAATCAAAATATACCATTATTTACATATCTGCATACATCTTAGCACTGAAAATGTGACAAAAGCCATATCATTTTCTCGAGTGTAAATTGTGTATATTTATGTCATTATTCATGATATTTGTAGCACCTGAGCGAAATGATTTCTCTGACCACCGATCTGAAACCCCCCCCAAAAAACAAACAAACATTAAATTAAATCCAAACACGATACTGTACATGTTAAGCTTTACATTTGTGATCAGATATATTTACAGTACAATCAAAGATTTGGATTTTGAGGACACGGCAGTCTGTATCTCCATGGTAACCGAGGTGATGACAGATTAATTACAGACTGCAACTTTTCTTAAGTAAAAAAATAACAATTGCATTCAGGTTTTGGTCTTTAACAAACATTTTGACATTAAAAATGTGCCATTTTATACTGTTTAAATTCAGCAAGAACAACAACTACTTAATACCTAATACAGTGTTTCATAAACCTAATCAAGCAAAAGAGTTTCACACAAGGGTGTAAGCTATCAGACAGACTGGTCCAACACATGGGAAGTTCACATATTGTCTCAGAAGCGTGCATAAAAGTAGCAACTTTGGATCCTCATTGTGAAAAAACCTGAGTACTTTTTTGCCTCTAAAGCTGGAGTGCAGCTGCAGGAGCTCTGAAGCCTTTGGGTTTCTGCTGTATGTCACAGAGTTAGTTGGTTAGATGGTGCTTTTTTGGCCAACTCGGTGCCTCCTCCGTCCCACCTCTGGCTCCTCTTCTTGAACTGCTTGATGGGACTTGATGCGTACTGTTACTGTTTGTTGGTCATGTTGAACAAATAGCATGTGCAAATACTTCTGTATAGTCAGTGTGTTCGTCTCCGCGTGTGAGCCAGTTTCATTTCGGCTCCAGTGTTGTAATCTAGCGCTTGGAAAATCAAAGAGTTGAGAAGTATTTGCAAGTTTTACCTGATAAATGCCAGTGCAGGAATCAGTGAAGATAATGCTGTTTGTGTTGTTTTGTTTTCCAGGCAGTCAATCTGTCACAGCACTAATATCAGTGGGTCTTATGGCGTTTCCTATGTCTGTATGTTAGTTTGTAGGTCCTGATGGTGGGTGGCTGTCTGGATACTTCACTCTGCCTCTTCTTCCTTTGGATAGTCCCTGGATTTTCTCTTGAAAAAGCCAAACTGGAAGAGCAGAAAAGTGAGTCACAAAACTACTCAAAACAGAAAAGGATACTTTGACACTTTTGGACATATGCTTATTAGCTTTCTTGCTGAGAGTTTCTGTCACCATCTGTCTTAAAATCAGGATTAAAGCATAAACTTTACACAAACCATCTTGTGGTTACCACGATTTTCCCTGCTAGCGCTATGGCCGTAGATGTTTTGGCTTTTTGGAGCCAGAAGTGATGATCTTGAGACAAAAGTTTTATCAGCCAACAACATAAAGCCCAAACACACATAGCCATTTGAAACACTTAAGTTTTTTAGGCATCGACCCATTCTCTTTCACTTATCCAATTCAGGGTCATGGGGGGGGGTGACAGGAGCCTATCCCAGGGTGAGAGTCGGGGTACATCCGACGGTACAGGGCTAACATAGACAACCATTCACACACCTATAAGCAATTTATAATCCTCAATTAACCTAATCCTGCTAATTGCATGTTTTCGGACTTTGCAGGTACTCTGGAGAGAAGCCACCACTATTCCACCACAATTTTTTTGAGTGTGCTTTGCAGTGACAAGATGTCACACGGTCACAATGATTTGAAATAGTTTGCAGAATATTACCTTCCACAGAATGAAGATAACGAGTGCTAAGATGAGCAGTCCTATCAGGATACTGACGATAATGATCCAGAACGGGATTCCTCTGACAGTATCTTTGGAAACCTGGATACTGACCTGTTTAGAGGAAAAATACAGTACATACTCTAAATATGCACATATATGTAAACATACATAAGTATTTAATGATAATGAGATGTCACATGTTTACTATACCAGAACTTTCTGACTTACACTTCTGGTCATGTCGTTGCTGTTTACTTCAAACACGTCCTCTTGCTTCCTGATGTCCAAAGTCCCGTTCACCACCAAGTATAGACCGGAAAAGTCGCTCTGTAAAGATAGATATTTAAGTATTTTATTTCCTTTCTGTCCATCAATCAGACAGCTGTCAGCCTGCTTTTTTTCCAATACTATATTGTATTTAATATTTATCGCAACCCATGAGAAAGAGCTGGTCAGAGAGAGCCAGACAAGCCAAAAGCACCCAGCGACGTCGCATCTCAAAACGTACCTCGATAAACGTAGGTTTCCACAATCTGAACGCCACGTTGAGCTGAGCGATCTTTTGGCCTTCAGAAATCGAGCAGTTAAATGATTCAAACTTTGTGTGGCTGTCTTGCTGCAGAGGAAATTAAACACGTAAGACGGGTGCAGGAAGAGTTCAGCGATCTGTAGAACACGAATGTCATCACTCACCAGCAGGTAGTTACTGAGCGTCTCTTTTTCCACTTTCACCTCTTTAACCTCCGAGTTAATTTTAAAAAGATCGATCTGTCCTTTTGTGTCACACATCATCTGCAGAGTAGGGAGAAAACGACACGAACGTTGGTCTGTTTCTTCGCATACGCTTGCATATCCATGGAAGCATACTTACATTTGAGTAGGTGACATGCGTCAGGTACAGTAACGTGTTCTTCCTCGGAGACTCAAAAGGATATTTCACTTCAAGGCCAAGGGTTGGAGTCACCCCGTCACGTAACTTTTCCACCTGAGGACACGTGAGACACAGAAAAGGAGTGGAATTCATATTACCGACACCCTGCGCCACATATGAGCTAGAAGTTCAGTGCTTATATTAATAAATCATCCAAAATGATCACTGCGTGCAGATGTTACCGTGTAGGTGATGTTGACCTCTTCTCCAATCATACTGATGTCACTGAATTTCGGGGGATACTTATCCTCTTGTGTTATTTCAATGTGGTTGTTCAAAGGCGACCTGAAAGGGACATCCTTTTTACATCCTTCACTTCTCAATCAGAGCTTTAGACACCAAATGATGTGTCTAATAAAGTTATAGGAAATAGAACCAAAAGTCTAAAGAAAGGACACTGTTGAGTTCTTCCTAATTCCTTACAGTCCAACTTCACTAATGCTGAAAAAGCCATCAGTCTATGTGCATTAACCTTACCTGCATTAACATATTTAGGCCACTTACTGGCAGCGCAAGATGCAAACAAAGGCTGACATAATATCACCTTCCAAACATTTTGAAAGGATGTCAATACAACATTCATTCTTCTTTTAACCCCATTTTACAGCCTGACATTGCTCAAAAGTACATCTAAATGCTCCACTGATGCATCTGTAGATACCCACTGAGTGAAAACGTGGCACACTACAATACGCCATCACAGCAACTCTAGGTGTTATATTTAGGAGACAGTTATTGGACTGCAAGACATCAAAAGGTCAAGGGTCAAACTATGCGTGAGAAACCCTAAATAACCTTAAAGTAAAAGCAATTAATGAATTCCACTGACTTTATTAATCAATAAATCAATACATGTTTTGTTTTTTTGTTTATTCTTCTTATTACTTAGTAAATAAAAGCTGCTATATTTGACCACGATTCTGCCACACCTGTCCTAAATTACCAGCAGTGGTAATTACCAAAATTATGTTTCTATAGTGGTTAATCCAGCAGTATGGATCAGCTTTTAAATCTAAATGGCATTTTTAATACTAAAATATAATAATTGTTGTCGTTCATGAATTGAAAATGAGTGGTTGAATGTTATGTGTTTATACATTTCCATATACAATCACATCATATCACAATCCCCAGACTACAAATCCAGATGACGGTGACGTTATCGTTACATGCATGTTGGCGTGCATCGTAAGCTCCTGGCTTGGTTAACAAGGAGGAAAACACAGCACAATGACTGACTCTGTTGTGGTACTAACACCTTTTTATTCCAATGTAAAAGGAAATGCTAATATTTTTTTTCTTATTATTATTATCATCATCATCAATAATAGTGGAAACTTTTACTTGTCTGGCTAAAAAAAAGAAAGAAAAGTGTGAATAATGTATCTTTAATGCAAAGGTGTCGATTCACAGCTACTCACTTTACATCTACTTTGAACGTGAGTCCAAGTTCATACTTGACAGGGATGGAGATAGTCGCACTGTTGTCATGCATGGTAGAGAAATCTTCTTCATTGTCACTACAAAAATACAATTTACATGCATATGTAAAATTAACAGAACATCCATCCACCATTTTGGACAATTAATCACAGAAATAAGCAGAAACAAATCTTTTTCATCTTTTTTTCAGGAACTATTATTATTATCCTGATGATGTGGAGAAAGATGGAGGGATCCTCTCACCTTGTAGCTGTCACGGTGAACTCAATTTCCTTCTGAAAATATTTGAGATTCACCTCAAATTTCACTGTTATTGTTTCCTGTGGATTTGACATCAAACCATAGGTTTAGTGAGCAGAGGTAAAGAAAATATATTGTACAGGAAAGATGTTTTACGGATCCTGCACATGGCAGCTGAAACTAACCTCTTCATTGTTTCCCAAGAAGGGGTACCCCACCTCAATGCTCACTTCGGTGTCATTTACAGTGGTCGTCTTTGTATCTGGCTGAAGAATTGTAGTCACAGAATTAGACGCATTGCTTCAGTCCGTAAAGTCAAGTAGCGCAGAGAGAGGAGGGAAAGGGTTCTTACCTCTACGTTCACAAAGTTGATGTTTTGTGTAAAGTTGATTTTCACGTTGGTGTTATAAGCTTTGTCTTTGAGGTTTTTGACGGTGATATTCAAATAAATGATTTCCTTTTCTTTGATCAATTTACTGGAGAAGTACATGAAAAAGAAAAAGTCAGAACGGCTGGATGCGATGCGCACACATCAACACAAGGGTGCAGTCATACTCTGGAACAGTCTGACTCGGCTGAATGACTCCAAAACTACGACTTACAACATATCAAGTAACAACTCTGATATGAGAAAGAAATAGTACAGAATAACATTCAAGAAAAAATATATATGTGTATAAATATACGCAAACCCATTTCTGAAAAAGCTGCAATCCATTTAAATTCCTGTATTTAACTGAAACCAGTGCAAACACGGAAACAAATGCTCAAACTAAGATCTGTCACGCTCGTTTTTGGTTTTATAACAACGATATAATAATAATAATTCCACTAACCTTTGCTCATCACATTTAGCCTTCAGGGAGAGGTCAGGAACGCACGTCTGAGTTTTGTTTCCACAGTCCATTAAAGTAATCTACAAGACATTTTAAAGAAAATAACAAATTAAATATTTCCAAAAGCTGCATTTTTACTTGGCCTTGCAGAATGATGCTCGTACGAGTTTAAGGCCAATTCAAATCTGAGTTTAAGATCTGTACTTACAAGATGACTGTGTGACTTCACAACTACTTTGCAAGCCAATCGTGGTAAAGACTCAAACTCTCATAGCCTCATATTGAAGTATGAATATACTCAGTCCAGTAGATAACTTGTGAAATTAGCAATAAGAATGAAAATAAGCTGCATGTTTGTTTGCACCCCTGAGAAGAAGTGTTCCTTTAGATGACCTTCATTTCCTTTGCCTTTCCCCCCTGAGAGTGTTTCAGGCTCACAGTCGCATTTGTTCCCATTCCTAATAGTCTCCCACTGGACTGATAAGATCAACAGTATCTTCTCTCCCAAAAAGGATGGGATTGGAATATCATTTGCAGTGCAATGTCAAAAGAAAAACACTTCCGTTTGATAACTTCCTCTTCTCTGGGTGTTTGTCCCCTTCTCTTCCTGTCAATAACAATAACAGGAGAGGTCCCCGTGACGCAGCATGCGGGGAGACGGGATCTGCAACATATGTGGTTGTGCGTTTACGTGTGAGCAAAGATAACAATGCGATTAATGCGTACGGGCTTTAAATGCATTTTCTAGTGCATGCTGAAGCTGAATCCTCCTGTGGTGTTTCCCAGCTTTGTCGAGAAACATTGCGCACTCCAACCAATAATCTGGGAACCCTCTTGTTAGAGGAAATATGCATGTGGGGGTGTGGGAAGATGGTCCTGGCTGCTGGTGCTGAAGCACTAATGCGGGCTGTAACTGAAGGATGGTAGTCAGCTGTTGCAGAAGCTAATGCACTGTATCAGCAGCCAGAAAAGAAAACCTGTGTCCTCGCTACGGGATTATAAAGACAGACCGGAGTCAAATTCTTCCTGTCTGCAACTTTAAATGTTCTGCTTAGTGTAACTAGTCGATTATTTTACTAAAAGAAACCATAAGTGATATAAGTGGTCTTACATTGGCATTGATGGATTTGCGAAGACTTTCATCCAGCACAGGACCTTCTTCATCAGCTTTTCCGAACTCCACAGACACAGTCAGAGGTCCTCGGAAGTCTAGCCGTTCCTGGGATGGCGGACGATGAGGCAAAGCAGGGAGGAAAATAAAAGGCAGAGGGATAAAAAAGTTAAGAACAATGGAGGACTTTAAGGTCAAAATTCACTGGCTGCTTTCTGACGCTGAAGCTTTGCTGCATCAACTGCAAACTGATTCTTTCAAAACAAACGTGGTAAAATGGTGAGTTGAACACTGAGCTGTGTAATGATATGAGGAATGCTTTCTTGGCACAGTTCACTCCCTTCAAGTCAATCACAGCTTAGATAGCACAGCATATCTGAGTACTGCACCTGACCTTTGTCACCCCCTTTTAGACACTATTTAAGGTCATCTAGTGGCTACTTCCAGCAAGATAATGCCCCTGTTTTGATTCTCTGGAAGAATTAAAGGCGTTTTCAGAGCAAATGAAGTCTCCAGTGTTGCTGTGCAGTCCTTGATAAGGTGTTTGCCGAGTCTATTTGCAACACTTTGCTGGAAAACCATTCAGCATTTCACTTTAAGCCAGGGGTGGGCAACTCCAGGCCTCCAGGGCCAGTGTCCTGCAGGTTTTAGATTTCACCCTGGGTCAACACACCTGAATCACAGGATGGCTGTATCCCAATTCAGGGGCTGTATCCCAATTCAGGATCTGCAGCCTTAAAGGCCGCATTTTAAGGCCGATTACGTCACAGCGACGCGACGAAGGCTGTCCCAATCCAAACGCTGCTCGAAATGCGGCCCTCAAATGCGTCCTTAATTTCCCTGAATATTAAGGACGTGGCCCAACATATCCCAGAATGCATAGCGTGGCGGTGGGTGTGGATAATTTTGACGAAAAAAACGGCGGATGAGGGGCGCCCGAAGAGTAAACTTTAAGTAAGTACTGAATATCATGTCACTTATTTATGTGCAAATGTTTAATAACGAAGAACATTAAAACATTATTGTTGGCCACATGTCAGCAAAGTTATGTGACATTAGTGACGTTTGTACTAACTTGGTTTTAAAGCCTTTACTTTACAATATACGCCGTTCAATAGCTGACCTTAATCTATGTTGGGCCACGAAGTCTACACCGCCACATCCTTAAAATTCAGGGAAATGAAGGACGCATTTAAGGGCCGCATTTCGAGCGGCCCTTAAATGCCTTCGGATTGGGACAGCCTTCGGATTGGGACAGCCTTCGTCACGTCGCTGTGATGTAATCGGCCTTAAAATGCGGCCTTTAAGGCTGCAGACCCTGAATTGGGATACAGCCGATATGTTGAGGAGGTCATTTAGCCATTTAAATCAGCTGTGTTGGATCAAAGACACATGAAGGACACCGGCCCTCGAGGCCTGGAGTCACTCACCCCTGCTTTAAGCTAAAAGAAATGTCAAACGGATGGTAGAGCAAAGGTCAGAGAACCAACAGGTATTTGGATTGGTCCTCTGGGGATTATAAGAGTCAGCGTAAACTTTTGCTCCTGTCCATTTAGGAGATGTTGAGGCAGTGTTTTCTCTGGTTAAAAGAAAGCATCATCATGGTGGTAGCAAAGTCCTTCATCAAAGCCGCCAAAAAAGCAACACTCGCTAGCGCCACGGACGTCAGGACAGACACAGGTTTGTGACAGTCTCTGCTACTGAGAAAAAAAGCTATTTACCAAAGTGACTGAGATTTATTTGTGTTTGTGTGATTGTGCAAAGCCTTCATATGATGGACACACGCACATCCAATTTGAAAGAGGTGCATCACATTGAGGCGCTGCCTATGATGAAGTCCTTCTTGAGACGTTCCAAATGCTGATTAAAACTCAAAGGACGCTGATGAAGAGCTTTTAACATGAAAACACCACATTTACAATCAGCAACACTGAACTGCACAGACTGTGCCTGTTGCTTAAACAATTAGAAACCACACTGTTTATAAAGTGTTGCTATGTTGATTTTTTTTTCAGTATTTCCGTCACTGATATTAACTTTATTTGTATTTTAACTGATGCTTTAGCAGAGACAAATTTTCTGTGAGACGGGTTCAGATCTGGATCCGTCTCGGATTCAGGGGATATAGACGCGGCGCTTCTTCCGTGCTTGTTAAATTCTCGACCTCTGCCTGAGGACAAGTGGGAAGTCTCTAGTCTGACTTGCCCACTTGAACAGAGCAGGTATTCATACTCAACATACATAATAACAACAGCTGTTTCCAACGATTAGCTCCTCTTTCCTGCAATAAAGGGTTAGCCAGTCAGAGAAATCCATGGCTGGCACAAATGCCAGGAAGCAGAAGCTGCTCAAGAAGACGCTTGGTTTTAAAGTAGGTGGTACAGCAAAGGTTTAAAAGCTTTTAGCAGTTACAGGTAAAAGTAGTCAATGGATCACTACCTAATTCACCTTCTAATTCACTCTAATCACTCTTTCTCTAAGTGTCTCCAGATAATTTATCAGCCAGTGCGGCACAAGGTTTAAACGGAGCATGCTTTGATCAGGACGGGGTCTGTTTCATGTTAGGTCTTCCTGCTCTGCATAGGACAGCTTTACCCTCCCTCCTCTCTGGCTAACAGCCCTAAAACACCATTAACATTTCCAGGAAGCCCTGAATATAACTTTCACTAATGAGCAGCGCAGCAACAAAAGGAATCCACTTGAATGTTGTGTTTAGTAAATGCAGACTGAAAATAAAGTCAGACTTTGTACAGGTAAGAAAACACAACTTGCCGACATCATGAAGGTTTTCTCCATGCATTCTTTCGTTCCGTCCATGATGGTGAACTTCTCTGTAGTCCTGCGGTCATTTTTTAAATCTTTGCTAATAAATGAGGCCCTGGATGTGGCACGCAGACTGTCCAGTGTTATAGTATAGGTCATATCTACAAGACACAAGAAGTTTTTTTTTTTTTTTAATGTGGTTATAAAGAAGAAAAATAAGCGAGAAAAATTGCAGAATCAAGTTGGTTTGTTACATGACTCACTTGCAGTTGTTTTTACAGTCGGCTGGTTGGATTTGACTCTGTAGGTAAAGCACAAGTTGGTCTTCACACAAATAGATTTCCTATTGCCGTGTTCACACTGGTGCTCAATCTGCTGGAGGTTGACTTTAGCGGGGTTGAAAGTCATGCTGGCACGCAGCTCTGCAACATCTCTGGACCTGGTAACACAAATGAAATGCATTAACTGCTAGAATACAAAGCACGCAGGAATAGTGCGTGTGCAGTTCAAGCACTGCACATCCTGCACACAGTACTGCAACGAACCACAAAGTAGTACGTTATAGCAGCACGTTAAATAGATGATGTCACTGATGCAGTCAGAGTAGAATAAATACGTTTTCACAAAGGAAGGAACTAATGCATCTTGAGAATAAAACTTGGCTTCAGTTCTCGGCATCCAAATGTTAAGCCAGCAGTCCGGGAGGAAGAGCCTGCCTGCTGCCAAATCCTTTTTAAACTCTAAGTCACTTGGGAAATGGAGTTTTCACACAGCCTAGTCGAAGCTCTGTCAGTAGAAGCTGTGGGAGAAAGTCTGCCTTGGAGGTTAAATCATGCTGTTGGCTTCAAAACTTTGTGGGCTGAGGATGTATGCTGCTCTCCAACTGTGAAGTATGTTGCGGGGGCTTTTAAAAGAGAAATCACGAGAAGGTTGATGGTCACCAGCCTACAACCCCAGTGGGACATGCACAGCTGTCTAAACCCTGATTAATGCAATGGAAAGTGGAAATGTATGCTGTCTCTGGGCTGCAGCGCTGCTGCTGCTGTTAACGATTGAAGTGGAATGTGTGGTTTTTGCAGTGAATGTTTGTGAGGAGGGGCCACGACTCACCAGAACAGCGAGGCCCCTCCCAGACCTCCTATAGTGATGTCAGTGATTCCATCTCCATTTAGATCCATGACTCCATGTATGGACTGACCAAAGAATTTCACCTTTTCGCCATCGCCACCTGCAGGAATATGCTGAGGACACACCAACAAACAAAGCAGGGGATATTGAATTGCAGCAATGGATTTAAATTGCAGTTAATTTAAATCCATTGTGGTTATAATGGTGCTGCTAACTTGGGTAAACAGTATTTGCACAGAGCGGAAGCATCTGTAGCCTTATCTAAAGTATACTGTAATGAAAACAACAACAACAGATCTTTCAGTATTAAATTCCATCTTCTCACCTGTACAAATTTCTCTTTGAGTGATTTCTGGTCTCCGTGATAGATGTAGACAGCCCCTCTGTGGTCATTTTCAAAAGGCGCACCAATCGCCACATCATTATACCCATCAAGGTTAAGATCTGTCACTGCTGCAATGGCTGTACCAAACCGGGCGCCGCACGGCTCATTTTTATTGGTGCAGCCGGCTGATTGGAGCGTACAGCAGGACTGATTAATAGGCTTTAAAGTATACTCATGCTTAAATTTGTTATTCTGTAACGGAGGAAAAACAAAAAAAGCTCTTTTATTTTGTGACTTTAGCAGACATCTGACAAAAGTTATCCGACTGAACTAATTTTCTGTACCTTGAGCCTGTAGACGTAGACTCGTCCCTGCTCATCTTTTTCTGGGCCCATGTACATTGGAGCTCCGACCAACAGCAGGTCAGTCAAGGAATCCTTATCCACGTCAACAGTCTGAAGGACGCTGCCAAAATAGGAACCAATCTGCGCAAAGCCCCAAATCATCTTTCAGTGTTTACTCCACTGAATTCATTCAACTTGCACATTATATGCAGTAAGCAGTGAACCTAGAGAGCCCACATTAAGCCACAGACTAATATAATATCAACTAATATAGCTGAATGCTCACAAAGAATTTGGTGCATCTTGACCAAAATAATGATGAATTACACCAGCATCTTGTCCTGAATATATAAGACATAAATATGCACACATTTACAGTCATAGTCATCAATATTTATATTATTGTGCTTTTATGTATTTATTTACTATTTATTGATATATTGTAAGCTATCTAAGGAGCTGGGAAAGAAAAGCGTCTGGACTTCTTTAAGTTGCTTGAAGACGTTTCACCTCTCATCTGAGAAACTTCTTCAGTTCAGTTCGGATGAGAGGTTGTTATATTACTGTTTAGTGTGTCTATATTAAATATGCTGCACATCACTTGTTTTTGGGGGTTTTTTGCATTATTTTATTGCTGTTTGAATCAGGCTTGTCATACAGGCACATTTTGTAGCCATATTTTAAAAACTGCTCCTTTATAGCGCACTATGGACTAAACATAGTGTTGCTTGTGTTATTGGGCACTTCCTTTTGCCAGGAATGAATGGCCTGGAGCCACTTACTGACCATCTGCCCAACCAGTCCTTGGAGGTCTCTCATTGGCCAATATCCATGTGGATGTGTTGCTGGATTTTTAAAAAAAAACCTTTTCAGACTTTTTCCTCTACTGCGAGCACCGCAGACGTAAATGAAGCTATTGTTTCTATAAATAATGGCTTATGTGAATGATGTGTTTTTACAGTGGCTCTGATATGGTAAAACACAACAGCGGACAAGGTGTGTTTTCTATTAATTACTGTGTTTTGCATCCTTCCCTTTCTTTTATTATTTCTCTTAAAGGCACATGTGTAATTAGCTTAAGATAGAAACCGCGAGTTACCATCTTTAAGCTTCTCACATCTCCAGTGCAAAAGCGCCCTGAGGAACCGAGGCTAGCCAAGCCTGCCAAAGACTCACCTGTTCTCCTTTCAGTATCTGCCAGATGACGATTCTGTTGTTTTCATCGAGTCGGTAGATAACAACGCGGCCGGTGTGGTTGTACCGCGGTGCACCTGTGATGTACAGCTCTCCCTCAGACGTGGATGCTGACTGCACATCATACCCTGTGGAGAGTGCATTTACAAGCACGTTTTTTCAATCCAAACAGTACGAACCTTCAGGAGTGTGTCACAAAAGTATCTGCGATTTACGATTTCTCTAGAAAAAAAATGCACCCTCGCTCTGTTTATGGGATATTTTTAATGCCTCCTCTGGCAGCTGTTTACTTCTGCGTGTGAGAAGGAAACTGTAAAACACTGGAAAGGAACACACGCTCATTTAGAAAAGCGCATCGCAGCTCTGCATGCTGTAGCCTGAGCATTCGGAACGAGCATGTGCCAACAGCTGAGTTTATAGTATGTGAGCTACCAGCGCTCCATCTAATGACATGTTGATTAAATAACTTGATACTAAGATACCCCGGCTGCTTTACGAGCCATAAAAGGCATCAGCATGGAGCGACGAGCCTGTGTATTATTATTTATGTGACACAGAGAACAGAATCTGCTTTCGAAGTCAGACAAATGACGTACCTATTTCCCCCTCACAGCAGAAACTTCCATATTTATTCTGCAACTTTATTTTACATCAGAAACACTTAGATCAGATCTAGGTCGGTGGAACAAAAAAAAGGTGTGTATTCCATGTATTTTAATTCAACGCTCTAATTGTTTTAGCTTTAACTTGCTTAAGATTGATATATTTTAAGAAATTATTAACATATATAATCTAAATAAAGCGTACAGTCAAAGAAGAGGAGAAAGAAGGAAGACTGTTAATCAGGCACTTATAAACATGAAGCAAAAATATTTTTGTAAACTGAAATACATGAAACCAAAGTTTATTCATTAAATTAATTAATTGATAAAGTCATTTTTTAAATTTTATTTATTTATCATGACTTTATGTAATTCTTCAGACTCCCCAAATGCGATAAACAGAAGTATACACATACACAGCTAGTCCTGATTCTCCATATTAAGGGAAAACAGAGAATGTAAGCCTTTTTACTTTTAGGCTGCTTTAAATTAGATTATATCCAACAAACACAGCTAGTACTTAAAGTGGCCTGTGGTGCTTTATAGCAAAGTAGGCCTGGATATTTAGATGGTAATAAAAGCATCATAAAAAGCAGTAGCAGTAGCATTAAAACTATTCATAAATTTGGTTCCATAATTGACATAAATACATATGAGAAGCCAAAGGTACATATTATAAATAGCCTCCCGAGATTTTAATTTTTTGCACTGTTTGAGTAATGTTGTTAGAATATTTTATTCCTAACAAACTCGGACTCCTTCATTTTTAAGGCTAAATATGTATAATATGTAAATATGTTAAACACGTTTCACCAAAAAACATTTAAACAAAGTCTCTTTAAAGGCTGCTATTATGCATCTAACAGCACTAACGGGTAATGTAAGTAAATAACTACAAGAGCAAGTGTTGTGCTGAGGAACTCACTTAAAGGTCAGTTATTATATATATATTTTTAATCCATGAAGACTTTAAATTTATATATCAGTGACATTTAAAGGAACTATAAATTTTATTAAGTTTCCACTCACCGAGGTACGCGGCCAGCCTTTCATTCCTAGCCTCTTTCAGTGGGTCAAAGAAAGCATCTTTCCCTGGAACCACGTCTCCTCCAGGAGTGTACATTACCACTGTCCCGTTCCATTCATAAGCTCCCACTGCTCCCAGTAACACACCTTCCTAAGGGAGACAACAGACAAATATGTGGTGGAAAAAATAACCCAATCCTTTATTTAAGCAAAACAGTGGCCCCATAGTGTAGTGGTCTACACTAACAAGCAAAATATCCCTAAAAAAATGTACTTTGAGGTAGACTCTGCATTTCATATACACTACTTAGCCCCTCAAATGTAGTGGGGGTAAGCAGCAGCAGAGTACAAGCATCACAAAGTTGTATTTAAGTTCTGCTCTTGTGTGAATGCTCTTCATCAGAGACCTTCAGGATCCCAAACAATCAAAGTTGCACCGCTGATGGGTGCTTTTCACAACTTTCTGTTATTATAGTTATTTGGAATTTGTTTGGTAACAATATTATGCAAAAGTAATAATAAAAAAATGAAAAAATAAAATAAAAAATGATACTATGGCACAAATCCAGATTACTTTATTTTTAAATGTAAGAAAGAGCACTGACTTTGGCATACGACTGTGGCCTTTAAGTGCACATTAAGTGCAACTTAAAAGTACAGCTATTGATCCCATAATAAAATAACAAGCATATACGGTATATTATTTCAAGTGAATATATCTATCGCTCTTTTTTGTCCAGAGGAAGCACAGTTAAGTAATAGGAATGGGAGGGGTCGCAACAGGACATGACATCTTTCATTAGCCACAACAAAGTGCGTCGAGTAGTTCTTTCCCACTAATGACTGCTAAAGTGTGGCGTCACATGTTTAGGATTCAGTAGTATGACTCAGCTTAGGAGCCAATTCAGAGTAAGAGAGAGTCAGAGGAGATAAGAGCAGGAGGAGGAACATAAAAAAGGGGCGTTTTTTTATTATATGCAGGAAATAGATACTGAATTTATCCAATCAGCCTTCTGACTCAACATCCCTTACAGACTTTTCTGCTGTGTACATCTTTCGTTTGCTTTCAGTCAGACACGATAGCGCCAGGATATCACAGTGAGCAAGTCTCAAGTTTCCCAAAATTAACCCACAGAGCTGAATCACCAAACAACTGTAGATGGACCAGAGATAACAATGCGGTATTGTGTCGGGATGAGTTCAGCAGTTAACTTCCTTGCTGATGAATCCATGTCCGTGCAAACGGTTCACTTTGAATCCACAGATAGAGCAACTTATCACTGCTGTGATCTCAAAATATGATTCATCCTTCAGCCATTTGGTGCGGTCTGGTTGCAATAAGGGATTTAGCAGGACCCAACTATTACTCTGTAAACAATCTATTTGGTAGCAGTTTGGTGTATGCGTATTAATCACACATAAACGGTTGGACTGAAACTTACGTTTGAGGTGTGAGCACTAAACCCAGTTTGGGACATCTCCATCTGAATGGGGGAAGTGGAATTTCCACTTGTAGCTGAAGAAAAGGAAATTCCAGTTTAGCTACATGTACATAAACCGCAGATAATCACATGTTGTCGAATCTGTTTTTACTTAGAAACATATAAAGAATATGGGTCTGAAACTTAAATATGGGTATCGTTTGAAATTTAGGGAAATATTTGTCTGTGACAGAACTGAAGTAATATCTTATGTTAGCTTAACATGAAGAGGAAGATAATAAAAACGATGGGCATTAATACCATTTCCATGTGTGCCATTTAATTATTTCTAAAATGAATTTGACCAGTGAGGGGTGGATCTGACTGTGAAATGCTAACCACTCATCAATCAGAAGTCGTTAATTGTCGTTAAAATGTCTTAATTGTTAAATGTGTTCAGCATGTAATTTTTATTCATACCTATTGGATCTATTTAGGGGGGCGAGGCTAGCTCCTTCCTGCTTTTGTCGGTCTTTGTCGAACTATTTCAACATCCATCTCTTTGACAAAAGTGAAACTGCTAATGTGGCTTTGAGAGCATGCATATTGTGTGTCTATGCGTTTACCTTCCAAGGCCAAAATCCTGCTTCCCAGTGTATCCACAATGTTCACTAAAGCAGCCTCATCAGACACATTGAAGAAGTGGTCTTGGACAGGTTCACTGGAGATATTCTGGATCTCTTTGATAAACTTTTGCACCTCTGATAGAGATTTGTTCTGGCGACCGTAGTCCCCCAAAACCTGTAAACGAGAAAGTACTTAACATTAACGGATAAACTATTCTGACCAAAAACTGAAACATCACAAAATATTTTGTACTCACAGCGATGCCAAATCTCTCAATGTCATCATCCTCACAAGCTTTGATGACCTTTTGTAGATTATAGTAGTCGTGTGATTCTCCATCAGTCACAATCACCATGACTTTCTTAACTCCAGGTCGTGCACCACGCTCTGGCATGAAGGCTTCCTCTCTGAAATGCAATCAACTTCAAAGTTACTCAGACAATCCTGACTTATGCTAGTTTTTTTTTCTGACAACACATCAATTGCAACACTATTTTTTAATTTCCTCATAAGATTTGAATTCCATCATGTCTGAAAATTTATCTGCAAGGCCAACTGGAAGGCTTGTGCTATTTTTCTTCTAACAATCTGCCATTGACAATTGTCAAGCAGACTTGAAATGACAGTTTCCTATTCAAATATCCATTAAACCTTGCCAAACCAGAAAGACTCAATTATTAGTTGTGGTCAACCGTTGCCCAAATAAGACAGCTAATGTTAGGTACCTGGCAGTATCAATGCCCAGGAAAGTCATCGTCTTGGTGCCAGTGTGCTGAGGAAGGTCTTGGACAAAATCCCGCAAAGCAGGCATGTTGTCAAACTGGCTCAGATTGACCTGATGACTCACGGTCTCGCCATAAGACACAATGCCCACCTAGAAAACACGCATACATTCACACATTTAACATGTAAACTTTCTCCTACATTAAATTTCTCTCTATGTTCTTCTCTCCTCAGCTTCTCCCCCCAGACAGTCTGCAGAGGATGTGGCTGAGGTCTGGTGAGCTTGATATGACACAATGTTCTTTATACAGACTGCAGAGGACTTCAGCAGCCATGGAAGATTTGACTTCCAACCACTAGACTCCACAGTAGGAAGACTTTCCAGTGCTTCCCTGTGGAAAAGTCCACAAGCTGTGAGCCAGATCAATGTAACCATAAGAAAAACCCATTCACAGAGCGATCCAATTCAAGTGGACAGAAATACACTCAGGTTCAAACTTAGTGAGAGAGGCTGAATTTACTTTAAAGGCTGTAAAGTGCTCAGTTTATGAACTTTGCTTTATAAAGGGCATCTTACACGTGTGGAAAAATTCCATAATGGAGCACAGTAAAGTCATTAAACATAATTACTAACTAATATAATCCTCCATTCATTCCTTTTCTATATCTGATTGATGTTACATAACTATTCCATTTATTCATTCATGTATGGCTGTACAGCCTGCACTGAACGCACCCATAAACCACTCTGCAAACGTCTATAGCCACTCTTCATTTCTTTATTTTTTTAAATGATGGATGGAGTGGGTAAAAGCTTTTTAAAAGTACTGTATATGCAAAGAAAATTGGCTTTTTTAGTTTGTTCTTTAAATAGTGCAACTGACTTGTGTCTGTTTAGGTCCGATCTCAAGTCTCCCAATGAACTTATAGAGAAATTCCTGAATACTCGACCAGGGGTAGATACTGTTAGATCCATCCAGCACGATCACAAGATCCATCTCCTTCCCGCACTCTGGAACAAAGCCAAAAATGACATTTAATTAAAGGGTACGTTTAGTTTTCAGTTCCTCTCTGTAAGCACTAACAGGGGTGCTGAAAGCTGAGACTGGACTTTTTTCTTTTGCTTCTTTTTACTTTTGGCTAGTCTACACAAGCGTATTTGATTTGGTAATTTTTCTCCTAAGAAAGACATCAGGTTATGTAACATATTCAGTCTCTTTCCTGTTTACTTGCGCCCACGGTAAACACACAAGCTCCAAATCAAAATGTAATAACGTAGATCAGTGTGTGTGTGTGTGTGTGTGTGTGTGTGTGTGTGCGTGCGTGCGGGCGCTGGTTTGTGTACGTATAAGTTGGGGTGAGGGGTTTATAGAGGGTAGCACAATGGGAGAACAAAATTAATATTTCTGTTACAAAATAGGGACTTTTTGGTTTTTTTAAGGCTTCTACTTTTGTTTTACTAGATTGTTACATTACAAAGATTATTATTATACAAGAAGAGAATCTGCTAGCATAATAGGAATAGTGAATACAGGAGCGTTATAGTTATACTGATCGTGTTGGAGAACCATGTTATTGTTGCCTATTCGAAACGGCTGCTGCACCTACCATACACTCCTAGTTTTTTTTACTGACCTTAACCAAGCATAAGACATTATTATGTCATAAACAAACCTATGCATCCAGACCAAGAGTGGAAATTTGTGTGAAAATGTGTCCATAAAATCAAAAGTATGATTTTTCTCTTTAGTAAAATTTGGGTGAAGAATCATTAGGTGACTATTGTATAATTTTGAATAACTTGTAACGAAACAGTAGGAGGAGTGAACTGTGGAGGGACAAATGGACCCATCGCCATCGCATGTTCCCACTGGTCTTTCAGCTCAGTGAACTAGAAATCAGTTTTACTTCAAAAGGTGACAGACCTGTGTAGTCAATTTACTGCTGTGCATTGGTGGGTGGTAAATGCTGACAACAATTACAATTGCCATTATGTATGTAGCAGATAACACAAATAAAAAGGTACAAAAAAACTTGTGTAAAAGCCGTGGAAGGCAGTCATCCTGGTTTTATCATTTACTAGAGTCGACGAGTTGTGAAATCTGTTGTAAATATTCATTTTAAAGCTTCAAACTGTAGAAACCTAACAACTATGATTATATTAATAATAACAATTACTTGAGGCAAGACGTCTGTGTAGGAACAATGTAAGAACTGTATTTCTAAAGTCTTTTTTTTTTCATTCAAAACTTTTTTTTACCCTCATCCATTATTTAGCGGATTAAATGAGTATGAGCAGTATACAATAAGTCTGTGTATATGATTATTAGTGGTAAAGTAACAGTGATTCAGAAAAACTGAGGGAATGAAAGAGAAAATGACTGTACACTGTTTACTCTAGGGTTCTTTCAAAGCTGTTTCCATGCAGGGAAACGCCATGCAAGCCCAGTAAACCGTCTCCTAACTTGGGCATACAATGCAGCAGATGGGCTGGGCTGGACATGAGAGGGATGGGAAGGGGGGGGGGGGGGGGGGGGGGGGTCGTCACAGACAAGTTTACATTAAGAAGAATGCTCTAATCTCTATGTTCGCCGAGGGAGTGTGAGTTTAAAGTCAGGGTCCTGGGTGGTACTAGTATGACGAGGAGATTGCTTTCTCTCAACCCAGACAGACAACTTGTACAAACAGCGTCCTGTCTTGAGCAGATTTTCTGTACTGTACCTTGATATTTTGTAAAAGAGTTGAGGATCTGGAAGGAAGAGCTGACATTCGTACAAACTCCTGAGATGAAATGCTGCGGGCCGCACTTGTAGCCATACTGAGGACCACACGCCTGCGGAAACAGGACACACATGCATACAAACAAACAGAGACTCAAAGGCTGTGACTAGTTAGTTTTCCACTATTAGGAGGTCATGGATGAGAGGAAAGCTACTGTAGACAGAAACAAAGAGGAAAGAACGACTCAAACTGAGGATGACATCAAGAGACTATTAAAACCCAGAAGAGGTTGATTCAGACTGTTTCTCTTAAGAAAAGGAGAAAAGGAGACAGAACAGAGAAAAACTGCTAAAGGGAGCAGGCCTTTACTTAGAGGGAGGGGTTAAAGTGGATAGAAACAGTCTGGAATAGCACCTTTAATTTACAAGTAATTAAATCTGTTAAGTAACTGACAACATATTATTTTTGCTTCCAGATGATACCCCACTTACATCATCCACACATTTCCTTCTCATTCATAGAGAACAACAACTTCTCCAAAGAAAGCCTTACTGGCTACATCATTTACAAACTTGTGTCCTGGTGGATTAAATGAAGAACACTCGTTATCTTGTTTTTTAGAATTAATAAGTGGGACTTATTCAGCCTGTATTTTTCATGTATTGATTCTAAGATGTTTATATTGTTGATTTATGTGCTTCTATGTAATGTTTTCGTGGTCAATTAATATTTAGATACAGATTTGAGTTGTGTATTATGTGATATAGTTTGTTAATTTTTTGTCTTTGAATGTGTTTCTGATAGTGTTAATGGTGTGTGATCTATGTATGTGCTTGGAGCAGGCCGTCACTTTTGTATGTTGATGAATTGCTGATCGTTGCTACCTGTGCTCATTAGAGAATCGGTCCTGGTGGTGTTGTATGGCTAGCTGTGACTACGTGTGTATTAGAAACTCTGAGAAAAGCCATGTGCTGAAACGCTTCTGGGTTTTTTTCTTGTTGTTGTGATAATAAAGATTTTATACAAGTAGTTGTGAGTACTGAAGTTCTTATTCAAAGACAATGCTAGTAATCCCAGAAACAAAGGCCTACTTAGCATTAAAGTATCTCATTGTTGCTAAAATGCTAACATTTGCTAATTAGCAAAACTGATAGAAAACCTGAGGCTAAAAAAACGTATTAGTTGGAGCAGTATACTTATTAGGATTCATCCTTTGGGGACCATTCAGGTTTGCAGAAAATTCCATAACAATGCATTTAATAGTTCAGGAAAATCAGTGCACCACTGTGATGGCTCAACAGGCAGGCATAATGAGTGGCACGGCTATAAATTAGTATTGTAAATGTTCAGTAAATGACTAAACACACATGCAGTCCAGCTGGTGATTAGATTGTGTTGAAATGTGTTACTAAACTCATTATTTGCTCATTATCATGTCATATGTTTCCTCTGGCAGCCTGATTTATACCAAATGTTTTGGGTGTTCCACCTTATAAATACAGAAGTGGTGTTGACATGTTGTGTAAATCACATTAAGGGTTTAAACTGCAGCTCCACCTCACATTTCTACATTAGATTTTCATACACGAACCATTCAAGAAGTTGCAAAAACATGCATTTACTGGAGCTGTAGTTTTGACACATTGGTGATCCTCAGGTTTAAATAAAGTTTTACTAGAGTTCTTAAGCACAACCCTACATGTTTAAACACTTCAACATTACCACAATTGATTCACAGCATCCTGTTACGTTCCCATGAGCCTGACTTTTCCATAGAGGCCAAAGGTTTAGTGAGTGTTCTGTAAATTTGCTGCTGAGTAGTCTTACAGCAAATATGCAAAGATCAGTCCTTCTTCTTCTTGTCTATAGAAAGTGTAGAGGACTTCCTGCTTACCAGAAATCCTCCTTTGGGATTCGTTACCAGTGTGCTTCCCATGGTCATGTTTTCTTTCACTTCACGCAAGTTGGGAATGGTTGTGTTTTCTAAAAAAGAAGAAAAAACTAGATGAATAACAGAGTGAGACAAACAGAGAGCAGCACAGCTGGGTAAATTTCTCGTTTTCATTTTCCCACAAGAAAAGTGCTGCCTATCCCAAAGAATGACATGAGACTAAATATACTCTGCTATATTACTTTACCATGTGGCCCCTCTGTGTGTAGCTTATGGCTATTAACTAAGAATATGGAGCACAATACAAATATTTTGTTGGTAAACAGCCTGTTTGTTGTGAAGGGGAAAGAATTAGGGGAATCATTAAACCAACCCAACATGTGTCTAAAATTAGCAGCTTGGGAATGTTTTGGATAGGAATTCGTTTTTCCTTCTGCAAATCTGTGAAACATGCCTTTTCAATTTTGAATGTTGCTCCCTGAGAAGTGATTTTGATGTGAAACAATTTCTGATTGCCATTCGCACATGTGCAACAGATCTGTTAGCAGTTAGTACGTTAAATTTTTACCCTATACGTCCTTTCCGGGTGGGTTTTTTCCCTCTATTTCCTTCCCACACACTCACTAAAGTATACTAATAAAGGCAGCACAATGAAGCTCCCTGCTGACCTCAGGATGAAAAAAACAACAACATTAAACTGTGACGTGGGTCTGAATTGATTTGGAAAGTGACCCATCCTTATTTCTTAACTCCAATGACACAGTTCAGGACCCTGCAGCTCATGATGCCCACGTGGGACTGGAACGAGCGACAGACACCGGAATACAAGCTTTTTCCTCAGTAATACTTGATAACAATCAGAACAAATCGGACCTATCAGAGCGCTGCTCCTCCTCTGGTGCTCTGCCTGTGATTTCCTAGATTGTGGATCTAAACTGCAGTGAGTTTTCACAACACTGAAAAACAGTAAACTAATTATTACTGTGGCAAATCAGCTTCATAATCAGTCTTTGTTTTAAATCCATTTCCCAATTTCCTAGAATACCCAAACATTTCACATGAGTAGTTTTCAGTCATGGCTGATTGATTTAGTCAAAAGCAGGGCTGGTATTTTGTTTACTGAACACAAGTGAACTCACTTATACACCTCAGAATTGGTTCATGCAGTTTATCTACAACATTTTTATCAGTGCAGTGGCTGCCGCGACCGATTGAAGTGTGTCTGCTGCCGCAGCCCTGCATGCCCACTTCTGATCAGATTGTTTTTAGTGGAAATCCTGGTGACAGACGTACCAAGATGAGGTGCTCCAACCTGTATTTGTGCCACTCTTGCAGCAGTACTCCACCCTGCGGCTGTGTCAGGGCGACAATGCCCACCCCCACACTGCTAGAGCAGTGCAGGCCTTTCTGCATAAGAAGCACATCCGGACACTTCCTTGGCCAGCATTTAGTCCTGATATGTCTCCTATTGAACAAACCTGGCACATGCTGAGTCAACATGTTCATCAGAGACAGCCACAGCCACTGACCACTGCACAGCTGCAGGAAGGGAGAGCAATTCCTCAACAACAGATCCGGACACTTGTATTGTCCGTTCTCAGATGGGTGACTGCTTGTATCATTTCAAATGTCTTCTGCGTGCATATATATAAAATATGTATAAATATATATATATATATCTAATAAGACAAAATCTATTTGAAAACCCAAACTTATGTTTTGTTTTTGGATGAGTATATGTGAGAGAAGGCAGACTGACTTTACAATTATACAACTGACGCATCATGTTTGTCATTTGGTTTCAATTTTCTAAACAGAATGCAAAAATACAGCCGAGGTGTTTAGTAACCAACCCCTCCAAAATTGTGGGTGCTGTTCTTCCTCATCAGTATTTCATAATGGCCATGGCATAACCGCCTCCCAGTTTTACTGGTCAGACTGAAGAGTCATTAAAAATTACAACACAACAGCCACTAACTTTGCTCATTATGGTTTGGCTTCGCTCGTCTGTGCTGGGAAAATGTAAATCCATTATGGAGGCAGATGTGGCAATGAGAGATTGTGAGGAGTCGTCAGTGGGCATAGACTGAAATGATGAAGAGTGACAGATGACTGACAAGCCCTTTACTTATTTAAAACATTTACATGAACACATCCTGCTGAACTGCACAAGGTTTTTTCTACTGTTATAGAAATATCCAAGAATACTTTATATATCCATCAACTGATCCTAAAGAAACAAACAGGTCATGCATTTGCTTATCGTGTCTAGTTTCTTTTAAAAAAGTAAAATAAACCAGCACTGTTGTCATCATTTAAACTTCTCCTAGTTTGTTGCTGACTTGTCTGGCTCCAGATTCCCATTGGATGCTTTCCAGACAAAACTTCAGTCTGTGAGATTCAAGCTTTTTTTTTTTCTAAATCCCCCAAGATAAAGCAACTACAGCACTCTCCACTTCAGAGAAGGGAATTCCAACTGATCAGCACTTAAAACCAATAATTTACCAACAGCAGCCAAGCTGTTACCATGCTTACTTAGAAATTTTAAGGTGTCCAAGGCAACTGTGCTAAAGCGGTGATGTATCAGTCTCTAAAAGTTGCAGATCTGTTGCACACACAAGCTCTCGGTTATTGCGTACACACACAGGCAGGCACTAATAGAGGCTTTGCAGACTACTGACCAGCAGCTAAGTTGTGTTTATCTGTTTAATTTAGATAAATTGGAAGGCTGAAACATTAAAACCTTGTTTATTTGCTGTCTTCCTGTTCCGATGGTTCCAGCTTCCTCCCCAGAAGACCCAGTCAGATATAAAAGTTAACTTACACACACATCAGACGCACACGCACAGAAGCACTTGGATTTAGAGTATTTGTGCAGACAGTTAATTAAAACCTTCTCCCATGCACACAGGCAATTAAAATCCCCCTCATGCACATGTTCATGCACATATATAAACCAATCGGCCACTGAAAGATGAAGCGAATAACATGGATTATCTGTTACAATGACAACAGATATAATATGCAGCAACTGAATGATTGATCCCCGTGTTATTATTGCTTCCTTTTATCGAGTGACAAAGTGTGTCTAGAGAAGAGATTGTAGTGGGTGGTTGGGTCAAACACAGCTTTCACACAGGAGACTGTGATTCACTAATTAGATATTCATGTTTACTTATTACTTTAGAGTTAATTGATTGAGTTTTTACTTCTTTGAGGTCAGGCTTAGACACCTTCTCGAGTCCAGGAATAACTGTTTAACTTTTTCACAGCATTAATATCAGTATAATTAATCATGTTAAAAGGTCCTGAAGCAGTGACGCTTCTGCGGCAACATTAAAATGTAAGGTTGTGGTAACAATGATATCAGATTGCGTGTGTTGGACGCAGGGATAACTGTGACTGCTTCACTTTCTTGCCAGGATTTCACTATGGTCATGGCATAAGCACATCTTAATTTTATGCTGAAGTTAATGGCAGAGGAGGTTTGGAACGGTGCAGTTACAGAGTCAGCAGAGCATTGGCAACTTTGATCTGTTAGGAAAAGGTGTTAGCATTGGGTTTTTTTATCCTTTAGCCTTCATTTATCCGATAGTGTTGGAGGAAGGATGCTGTGCATTCCTCTGCGTCAATATGAAAGTAATAACACAACAGGAGAGAAGGTAAAACATAACAGTCAAAATATAAGGCCGTCCTTGCAAAACATTGTTTTTAGTTTTCTACTTCATCACATGCATGACAAATTAGTCTTGTACGCCGCTAAATTAAAGTGTCTGAGTTCAGAAGCATTACGACTACATGATCAGTTGTAAACCTGTGCTCAGTATGTCATAGCACTGAGCGTATTACTGATGATAATGGTGGAAGGTAGGCCACAAATATGCTCTCAAATGTGCTATTTGGGAGTCAATCAACAGAACTTCTTACTCCATGATAATAATCAGTAATATGATCACATGATTGTCATAATCTATCAGGAAATAAGTGGCCTTTTGCATGTCTAACAAGGTGATTTTTAATTTTGTGCACGCAAAATGTATCAACAATGAGAATCTTTTGTTATTAACTTCACTAAACAGTTTGAATTTGTTATTTTTCAGTACATTAGGAGCAAGAATTTGGTACAATTAGAAGTAGTGCGCATGAAGGTCGTCGCTGTGAAAAGGGAAAAGTGCCCATAAAACAACAAATGTGACACTGACCAATACTGCAGGAGGAGCTGCATTTCTTGTGAACTGTAGCTGGACAGAGGGACAGGTGGTTGTCTTGGCATTGCATGAACTCATTGCCCCCTTCAGCCAGATCAGCTAAAACTGTACACATGTGCACACAAATAGTTTTCTTACTGGGCAGCTCCAGTTTGATGCAGTTGTTGTTATCTCTCCCCACGGGACATTTGTAGACGTCTCCGGTTCTTTTACTCGGCTGTCCTGACAGCGGAGATCCAATCAGAACCCTGAAAAACATAAGGACGAGTTGGGAATGGTTACATGGAAAGCCATCCAACATCCACACTACAGCGTGACCGCTTTACAATTGTGATAACAACTGCAATTCAGATGTTATTGCAGCGATTAGAAGCAGTGACTCTGAGATCCACTTCTGAGGTCCACAGCTATTTAGACATGGCTTAATTATACTTGTATAGCAATTGAACGTAAACTATGGTTCACACTGCCTAGTAAAGATGTTATAGTTTATTGTGATTGGCTTGCGAGTTTGTGGCTGCAGTTTTATTATATAATCACTCTGACACAATAACAAAGAAATAGCTGGAAATAAAAAAAACAACAGTTAATCTCATTTAGCTCTCACCAACACCACATAGTAATGGAAGATAACTCCCAGCTGTTTTTATAGCACTTCAGTGTTACGTTTAATGTGCTGGACAAGTTCAATATGTGTCTTGTGTGGGTTTTATTACACTGTGTCTCTCCATCAGTGCACTGATGCTAAAAAAAAAAGAAGTTTGGTCATCTGCCTTCCTCTAAACGCTCAAGCTTATTAACATTCCTGACTCTAATGGACCCTGTGTCATTTGAAGCAAGACCCAGAGAGGAACAACAACACACTCGACACACTTTCTGCTGCCGTCTGCCTGTGAGAAACATTGTAATTATTTACAGCATTGAACGAGCACTCTTTTCGCTCAGAAATGAAAAAATAAACACTTCATAATTACTTCATTAATGATAAGTTAAGTGTTCTTAACACAAACCATAATTCATCATTGAATGAATATTATATGGATATTTTTCAGCAAAAAATAGGTTACAAGTTCTTAAACCTTAAAACTCTTTAAATGTTGAATTTCTACAGTAATAACAAATCATTTTCACATGATTTAAAAAATAAAAACATTGCACTTTTCTGAAACCTTTCCCAGCAATGTTGTGGAGAGCAGACAAATCTTGGGGTTAGCCAAGGTTACAAGAGGCTCCAGCGAAAAGCTGAACCGCCTGTGGCACATCTAACAGCTTTTCTCTCCCCACCCTCGCTGACGGTTAAGGCATCTGTAACTAATCAGTCACCTCCCACTTATAGCAACCTGTGTGTTACATCACCATGTGATTGCTATATTTTCTCATTAAAATATTTTCCCAAGCGTAACACTGAGAGCTACAGGTCATCTCTAATTTTTCCCCACTAAACCTCTGTAAATCATTCAGCCTCTGTCATGTCCTCCCTCTGCTCGCAGCGTGCTGTGCCCTTATCACTAGTGTGAAACAGAACAAAATCAAGCTTTTTGGATGATATGTAGCACACATGTTTGACTGCACTGAGGAGTTTCAGTTGCAAATGGCTCCACTGATTAGCAGTAAGTGAATTACTACAAGTGATCTCATATGATCTCGATAAGTTAACTAGTACAAAGCACCATCAGGTATAGCCATGCAGGATAGGATCAGCGATTATAGTGCAACAGGTCTGACTTTAGAGTAACTAAAGGAGTTTGCAGAAAGCAGAAGAGATAAAAGATTTTAAAAACATGTTTCCATGTTTATTTTAGCAAGAAGCCACGGATGCTTGGTTTCATTGTATTAACAGGCTAGGTATGTGAATACTCTGGCGGGCAGTTTAAGGTTAACAGCTAGTAGTAAAAACAAGGACCTTCATTACAGCCGCAGCTGGTGTGCTCGCCTCAGCTTAATTTTACAAGCGAATCAGTGTTTTTTTCCTTTTTTTATTATTTTCTGGAGTAGAATTTAACCGAATGAACACTTGTTGATACATGTGCACATTATGGCCAGAATTATCTTAAACAAAAATATTCATTGGGAAAAAAAGACACATTTAAAAAATGTATTATACCTCTATTACTTATTTTGTCTGTTATATAACATTAGGGATGCTTGTGGCACTTCATTTCTTAATCAGCTAAACAGGTCAGTTAAGAAACAGTCAAATATTAAGTTACATTTGAAAACGGTTTAAAAAAAAATATCCCCATTCCAAAATGTCACATGACAATCTCATTGGCTCACGGAGTTATGATGTCACTACACTTTGATCCTTTGAAGTTTTTCCTTAAACAGGGGTGAGAAACAGCAATTTGTAGTTCGTGTCTTCGCAGCATTTGTGTTTGCAGCTTTCACCACAGAAACTTTTGGAAACCTTTTCAGAGTTGTCGTTTACAACCTTCAACATGTATCCAACAAGACACCAACCAAGGCAAAAAGATTACGCCGCTTCTCCTTCCTGTCGTGGCCGGCCAAATGACCTCTTAGCCGTCCAAAGGGCATTACATGACAGTAGGAAGGAAAACTACCATCTCCAGAATAAAATTCAACAGATTGAAGACGAGAAACTTCAACTGGAGGAGAAGTGTAGACAGATGGAAGCGCAAAATAAAAACCTGGAAGACAGACAACAACACCAGCCCGACATAACAATTATTAATGAGGGCTGGGGAATCAAGTTTGGACAAGCCCGAAAGCAGATTGTCTTCCTAATTAAGGAAAACAAGCAAAAGAGCGCGGAACTAAAGGAGATGTCCAACCAGCTTAAAGACAGCAAAGCTACTGTTGAGAAGACAGAATGGAATCTCCAATATATGGACCAAAAGAATCGGCTGCTCCAAACAAACTTCGATGAAGCTGTGAAAAAAAATAAAGAAATCCTCCAACAGAAGGAAGAACAGGAGAAAAAGCAAAGAGACATGGAGCACAAACTCAAAGTCACGGAGGAAAAATACAGAATGCAGAAAGTAAAGTTGGATGATATACTGCGCCAAAATAACGACCTTCTTCAAGAGAAAGAAAGATTGAAAGAAGAGAAACGTATTGTCGAAGACTTTGAGGGTAAAAACCTAAAACTGCAACAGTTTTGTAGTGAACTGAAGGACAAAACAAGTGAACTAGAAGGGGAAAAAGAAAAACTGGACAAACAATGCTCACATATGCAGAAAAGGATGGCTCAAATGGCAAGAAACAACTCCGAGCTCACTAAGGGGATATTGTTGGAATACAACAACTTGAAGCGCAAACACACTGAAATGCAGGTGCAAAAGCAGGAACAAGACAACATACATGACGACCTGCAGCGTACGCTCCAAGATATCCACAGAAGAAATGAGGAGCTACAAGACATGTACAAAGAAGTACAACAGAGAAACGCAGACATGCACAAGGACAAGATAATGCAGGAGGCAACATCGAAAGAGCTCAAGGAAAAGCTTGAAGAAAAAGAAGCAACGTTAGAAGAGGTGGAGAAAACATGCAAGAAGCTTGAGAAGCAAAATACAGAAACCATCGATGAGTTGAGAACCCTCATCCTGGAAAAAAAAGCTCTTGTAGAAAACTGCATGAAAAAGAAGAACAAGCGTTTCCGCTGGCCCTGGAGGAGAGACTCTACTGCTTCCTCACCTGGTGTAGCCTCGTCTTGCTCCACCTCTGTTCACCTCCCCAACAAGTCCCGGCAGTTGACTGTCCCCTCCTGAGCCTGGTTCTGCCGGAGGTTTCTGCCCGTTTAAAGGCAGTTTTTCCTCCCCACTGTCGCCTAGTGCGTGCTCAGAGGGGATTGTTGGGGTTTTCTCTCCTCTACCTTGTTTCTTTATTTACTTGTTAACTTTTTGTTCTTACTTCATTTAACCTTGTTTCCTTATTTACTTGTTAACTTTTCGTTCTTACTTCATTTTACCTTGTTTCTTTATTTACTTGTTAACTTTTTGTTCTTACTTCATTTTACCTTGTTTCGTTATTTACTTGTTAACTTTTCGTTCTTACTTCATTTTACCTTGTTTCGTTATTTACTTGTTAACTTTTCGTTCTTACTTCATTTTACCTTGTTTCGTTATTTACTTGTTAACTTTTCGTTCTTACTTCATTTTACCTTGTTTCATTATTTACTTGTTAACTTTTCGTTCTTACTTCATTTTACCTTGTTTCGTTATTTACTTGTTAACTTTTCGTTCTTACTTCATTTTACCTTGTTTCGTTATTTACTTGTTAACTTTTCGTTCTTACTTCATTTTACCTTGTTTCGTTATTTACTTGTTAACTTTTCGTTCTTACTTCATTTTACTTTGTTTCATTATTTACTTGTTTAACTTTTTCTTTTTCAACTTATTTATAAAACAATAAACCAGTTGAATTTATCCTTTGAGTATTTTTCATCTCATCTTTTCATCTATAACTTTTTCAAACATTCATATCTGTCATTTATCTTCCTCTTGAAACCTCATAAATGGTGAAGGAAAAATCCTGGAACATGGTTCCAGGAAAAAGATAATTCAAAACGGATAATTTAAATATGATTAATCTGTTTGGAAATCTGCAGGTAAACTGTCTGTCTGAGAAATTGATCAAATTAGAAGAGAGGTCAGCTGGATATTTAGATGTCACTCCTCTTATGCAAATTAATCAAATTCCTAAAGTGTAGTATTGCTGATTTTGAATAAGACCTTGAAGGACAGAAGACACATTTTCCTGGTAAAATGATGGCTGTAAAATTGGTGAAAGGGAGCCTACCAACTGGTCTGCTTCTCCCACCCAGTTTGTCATGGTCCATGGGTCTTTGATCCAAGGTTTTGAGTCTTTGAGTTGAGGATTCATTCTAGTTTTGAATTTTAGGTTCTTTGGATTAGGTTTCTGTCGTGTTATTGTTTTGTTTTCTATTCACAAGGTTGTTTTTAATACATCTTGTTAATTTTCTGATGCTTTGTATAAGTTCTTTATGGTTTACTTTCTAGCCTTATTTGTGCCTTCAGTTTCTGTTCACTTTAGTCATGTATTTAGTGAGTCTCCCTTTGTGTTTCTGTTCTGGCCCTCCTTCTGTCTCGTCTGTTTGTCTTTATCTTTCAATGTTTCTTCATCTCTGTCTCAATGTCTCACGTTCAGTCCGTCTTCTTGTCTGTTTTCTTTACTTACTTCCTGTCTTTAATTTGAAACATTCAGTTTCCCTTCATGTCTTGCGCAGCTTTTCTTCCTGTCCTGGGCCCTCACTGGTTCCCTGATTGTCTTCATTTCCTCTATCCTCACTACCTCTTGTGTATGTACTTTCTCAGTCCTTCTTTGTCATTTGTCGTGTTGTCCATGACCATATCTGTGTGCCATGTAGCTCTGATTTCCATGTGCTGTCTGAATAAGTAATCCTAGTGTTTCTTGGATACTTGTATTCCCTGGCTGTTCTGAGAACTTTGCTATTTTAATTGAATTAGCATTAAATACTCACCGTATGTTCGACTTTTGTCTTCTAAATATTGCATTTAGAAATGCAACCTCTTAGACACAGTGATCCATAAGACTGTTGGTTAATTAGTCCAACACTCTAATGAGGGAATTTGTGATAAACCAAAACTGTATGAAAACAGTCATCTCACCACCAAAGCTATCAATTTGATGTGAGAAAAGTCTCTTTACGACAAAAGACGTGGGACAAGATATGCCAACTAGATAAGCAGGAATGGATGCAATTTACTGAACGTATTCATACAATGACACTAAGTGTGGTGTGTTACTGCATGAGATGAGCTTTTTTCTTTCTGTTTATTTAACCTTATGCTGCTGCAGATCTGTACCACATGTAAAGTGTTGCAAAAATGTTCCAGATGAGACGCCTCGTGTGGCTTTTAGGTAAAATATTAACACATGAAGTCATCTTTATTTTTACAACAAGGTTCGCGCTGGAACGGTCTTGTCTTTCAGCGAGCATTTGTGTGTAACCCACATAAAATGAGGGTACCACTTTAAGGAGTGGTACCCGGTGTATGTCTCACCCACCCACTCTGTTCGCTGCTATGTGTGGAGGTAGTCGCGTGCTGGCAGGAGAAAAGAGAGACTGGGGTTTTTGAGTTGGAAAGAGTATTAGATAAAAGTTTGTAACCAACTGTGCTGCACATAAGTTTCATGTTAAAAGTAGCCAAAGTGAGTAAACAGGCGAATGCTGCAGTTTTCTGGCGACTTTAGAAAGTACCGCTGGAGCTAAACTGTTAGCCTTTGTTAGCTCTGGTTGTTATCAACTGCCTGAAAGTTTATCTCAATCTGCTTCCAGAAGTAAGGTAACACTTGAAGCGCGACGAATGTTTATTTTCCTTCACGTCGTATTACTATCACTAAAGAGAAAAAAAAACATGTCCTGTTACGTTATTTAGAGCCCCGCATTTTCCGACCGAGAGACACCATACCATTGTCTTCAGCCGTGATGCACTGAGATTGGTGAGCACATATTGTATGTCTCAGTTTAAGTCTGTTTTGCATTTTATTGTTGAGAAACTGAATTTATCTGAATTGTTTGATTAATAATTGTTGCATATGCAATAACTTTACATAGTTTGGTTATACGCAAAAATTTCCCCGTTGTGGGATCAATAAAGTCTTATCTTATACGTTGTAATGTTTTCATATTATATTTGAAGAAGTGTTTTGCAATGTACAAATAAGAATATTGACAATATATTGCAGTAATGCATAGTTTGTGTAAGAGAGATGTTTTATTTTTGCAAATTTTTGCAAAAAAATGTTTTTTTTTGTGTGTTCCTGGGGTGGATTCCTCCGGTGAAATAGATGGCGAGCCTTCTCACCTGGACTTAGAGAGACTGAGATTCGCTTCTTTTCCACTTGATGATCTGCTGCACCTTGTGGTGTGGTAGGACTGTATCACTCACACTTTCACACACAGCTGGTTATACATAAGACCACTGACTGACATTCTCTCACCCCTATTTTCTTTCACACCCTGGGAAAGAAAATAGGGGTGGACATTTTTTATTTGGGACTTTAAATAATAAGCTGTTGTGTAGAACATCCTCCACATGTGAAAAGAGTGTGAGATTTTCAATTGAATGTATATTGGATTTGTGTAATCTGTTTCTATAAGGAGTTAAGGAGTCGGGTTACTAGGGTGCACCCGAGCATTGAAACCCAACATTGAAAACCAAAAGTGACACTTGGCCAAGCCATTGTCTTAGTAGGTGTTTTACTTTTCTTTCATTTTTTGTAAGTTTCTTTTCTACAATTGTAAAGTGCCTTTAACCTGTGCTTGTCAATCTTATGGTTTATTTCACTAAAGTCGGTTGGTTCTTTTGAGTTACATTCTTGTCTCTGTGTCTCATTTAAACACACCCCTGTGCTCCTATAGTCGAACCTATTGGCCCATTTATATATTATTTTCAACAATTCCCCTTACTGTGTTACATGTGAGATGCAGGGATCACATACATCCGGCCTCCTGATGACACTCACCATTTTCCCTCGCTGTTCTCAAACTGCTGGACAGTGTAGCCAAACATGTCTTCCAGCGGTCCAGAGAAGGACAAACTGTTCTTCTGGTCCACGTTGAAGGAGAACACGCAGGTCAGCAGCACTGCAAAGATAATAGTAGAGAAAAGGTTACGCATGATAAGACTCTCGAGAGCAGCGCTGCTTTACTTGCTGTTTGAGTCTGCTGTGCTGCTCTTCAGAGTGGGTTTACATAAACTGATGGACAAATACTGAAACAAAAGATGTGCGTATGCAGTTATTTCTAAGTGCAGAAGCCATAAACACTCAGTAAATATTTCTGAAAACCCTCAAGATGCCTCTTGGAAATGAAAAAAAAAAGAGATCTACTAAAATACTTTGTAAATGTAATAAATAAAAGTTAGCATTTAGGTATTTTAGTTACAGCAAATATAAATAATTCTATTTATGTCAATATTATTTACGGGTGCATGAAAATGATGTACCCAGATGAGGGCCGAACTTTGTGAACCACAGACACGCACACAGACACACACAGTCATTCTGGAAGAGGAATTTCGAACATCAATGTGAGCCATTTTGGTCAGGGTTCAATCTGACCTCCAGGACAATGGCTTCTTCTCTGCACTCTGCCCAGTCTGGGTCTGTCTGTCACTGAGATGAGTATATCACAGAGCCTCTATATAAATCCATCCATGTCTCATTGTGCCTGCACCACAATGACACTCTTTATATCTACTGTGCCAGGAAATTCCTTCAATATAATTTATTCAATTCCCGGACCTTTGAGGGAGTGTAGAGGAGTAGAAGAACAGTGGGATTAAAAACAGAATGTGCAAAGGCAGACTGCATACATAGACACACAAGGATAAAGCAGCTATTTATCCTTTGATGGTAATGCTTTGTAGCTAATGTGTCTGAGAACTACATTAAAAGGTCTAGACTGAAGTAATTTTACATCTTTTAGCAACACCCCAGAATTGATTATGTTTGATGGTTTATCCACCAGATATTTCAGTGTGGTCCACACAGCAACATCCCAGACGGATTGCTTTGATATTTAGAAGAGACATTCACGAGCTCCAGAAAATGAATGAATGTTCTTACTCAGTCAATAAAACATCCCTGAATCTACACAATTTATTCTTCTGATTAAAAGCTTAAAATGATTACAGTAGCATCTAAAAGAGAGTCCTGTGAAAGTACACCCCGTGATTTAGCAGCTTATATGATTTTATCAGGACCTTTCCATGGTTGTGGATGAATTTTGACTCTTCTTTACAGCGCTGCTTCAGCTTAGTGACGTTTGCAGGCATTCGTTTATTTGTTTATTCACAACTATCTTAAGGTCCCGCCACGGCATTTCAGTCAGGTTGAAGTCTGGACTTAGACTGAACCACTGCAACATCTTCACTCTTTTCTTTTTCAGTCATTCTGCTGTGGATGTTATCATTTTCCTGTGGCATGACCCAGTTTTGGTCAAGCTTTATCTGTCGGACAGATGTCTTCATTGTTGACTCTAGAATACTTTGCTCTTCAGAGAAGATCATGGTTGACTCAAAGACTGCAAGGTTCCCGTCCTATGGCCACAAAACAAGCACAAATCATCACCCCTCCACCACCGTGCCTCACAGTTGGTTTGTGCTGCTATGAGTTTGGTTTTTGCATTGTGCATTATGGACAAAAGTCTTCACTTTGGTCTTGTCTGTCCAAAGGATATTGTTCCAGAGGTCTTATTCTTTGTTCAGATGTAACTTTACTGCCATGTTCTTTTTAGAGAGACAGAAGTTAAAGTTTTTCACATAGGGCCATATAGGTTTGGCCTTTTTCTCCCTTAAAAATAAACACCTTCATTTAGAAACTACATTTTGTGTTTACTTGTGTTATATTTGTCTAATATTTAAATTTCTTTGATGATCTGACGAAAATGGGAAATCAGGAAGGGAGCAAACACCTTTTCACACCAGTGTAAAGACAATTTGGAATATCTGATATATACAAAATTATTCTGCATACAGTTGGGTCAAAGTAGCTACAGAGCCCACTTCAAGAGACCATTTAATTCGACTGTAAAGTAAAGAGTTTTTATATACTGCACTAGGAAGCTGACTTATTTTGGGAGCCAGCGTCTAGTGGTCACTCAAGGAACTTTTCTTTTTCTTCAGCACTGGCTTAATATTTCAGCTGAGGTTGTCTCTTGGCTCCATGCATTCAAATGTGCTTACTGGCTTACTAAAATCACAAACTGCTGAAAAGGTGGAGTGGTCTCTTGTGCATATTAACAACACAAGAAAGCCACAGAGAGCAATACATGCAGGGATTAGCATATGTAAGCATCAATCTCTGTAATCAGAGCAGTTGTAAAACTGCTAGTCACGTTTAAATGTCGATCATTTAGATTTCATATAAGATTTCACTTTTTAAATTTCCAGAGACCACAAAGGAGGCCTGCTGAGTCATATACAGGAACCCCAGATGAGAAGTATTATCCCTTCTGTTTCTCCCTCAGTCATTTCTGTACTTCCTCTGTGACCCCCTTTCCAACTCTCAGAGAAGCTCAATTTCCTTTTCCTATTAACCTGATTATACACATCCCCACAAATCCAAAGGTACACACGCACACACGGACACACAGCTAATTTAGCTGATTTAAGATGGCTTCAGGCCAACCAGGCCTTTTCATTCATCACAGACTGAGCTCAAGTACAGTTCAGAGTCAAACCGGCCTAAGTTGTAAATCACTTAGGAACATCATTTGTCCACTGACAGGCACATACTTTGTGTATACCAATCTCATTTTGCTGTATTGGGTGTCTCCTGGCTCTACTCTCTTCAAATCAGAACCAGTGAAGTTATATAACTGTCTATTTTTGTGAGATGGGCTAACATCTGCCCTGGAAAACCAATAAGCAGTCTTGTCCCTCTGTGGATGGAAATGGCCACATGAGTGTCTGAGGTACTGGCATATTTGTCCATCACTGCTGGAAGGTTCATAATGTACTCAGTCACACATGAGCGTGTATGGCACATCAGTTCATCCTGACTGAAATATCTCAACAACTCCTCAATGGACTCCCATGAAATTTTGTGCAGACACTCATGGTCCCCAGGGGAAATAAAATACTTGCTAAGGTCAAGCTGCGACTTTCCTTTAAGCATGACACTGATCATTGTGGTTTAAGTGAAATGTGTCAAAAATGACTAATTTAGACCCCCTTCAGGATGTAATGTTCTGACTGCAAAAAAGAACAGAATTAAGTAAGATGTAGGTTTGAGTTGTAAAAGTAAAGCCAATGCAGAAGTGCACTGACTCTTCTTTCCTTTTCATGGGATTATGGGTGACTCCGGTTGCAAACAGACTTCTGGATGTAGGTCTATAAGTCTATGGGAAAATGGCCCTTGCTCTTTGACCTCAGTAAACACTTTCTTGATTACTTTATGACACCAGTTGCTACTTTCAAGTCATACTGAATAAAACAGGAAGTTCATTTTGTAAGTTATGGTCATTATCCAGAAATGGGAATTATCGAGGGTTTAATGACTTATCAGTCGCTAGCCAATAAGCAAGCAGTGTCACTGTCAAACTCAACTTTACCTCATCAGATATGGTTTCAAAAAACGTTGAAATGCCAGAAACAGTAAGCTTAACAAACTTTGCTTGAGCCTTTCTCCAACAGTAACTGACATATATATACAGTATATACAACTAGCAGAACATCTTTACAGCGTAAATGGTAGGAAATACAGGCTTAGCTTCCTGGTACATTTAAAGGGAAAGAAAAATAAAGCCACTACAGATGTGTCTTTAACCTGTATTCTTTTCTGAAGGCCACCATATGGTGACAGCAAAAAGCAAAACCCCCTTTTAAATAGTTTATAGGTTGGCTTAAAAATGGTAACAAGCTAATTTCTCCTTGGCATTTTTGTACAACTTACCAGTTTCAAGGCAGTAACATTTAAAGTGGCCACTTCAAGTGATGGATGCTTGCTTTTACATCTTGCTGAACATTCAACCCCTTTAAAAGAGCAGTCAGTTGGGCATTACTTTCTGGCAAGTACATTCATTTTAAGCCTATTTGTCAATGGCTAAATTTAGCATCCCATTAAGTATCACAAGAGAACAATGGAAGCACCTTGCTAATTAAGCTAGCTAGCCAACTAGCTACTTTTGGTCTTCCATCCAACCTTTTGTCCATTTTCTGTCATTTAACATGGTCCAGGCCCAATGTACAAACAAATATATGATGTGATAGTGATTACAAACATCTTTTACTGTTTATAGATAGATAGTACTGAGCTTAAAGCAGCATGCTGTCCTTCCATAAACAAAACTGACAGTGCATTTTAACTTTAAGACAATTTCCCTTTGTTTTGTGTTCATAATCATTCTGACTGTTGGGCTCTCCACACTACAAAAACAGCAGAGGCCCACAGCGTCTCTGAACACATCCAAAAAAGCCAAAAAATCTGCATGTCATTTATCAAAATGGAAATCATGCTGACCAGAAATGTCTAATCTAAGTTGGTTTGAATACTGTGTTCAAAGTGATATTATGGGTCTGTTTTCAGTCAAGGACCACGTGGTCCTGATTGATCCCGGCAGTCTGTCAGCCACACAATAAAACCCCACTGCTCTCTCTGCCACAGTTATCAAAACCAAAGGAAAATCAAAAGACTTTGCTGCTGATACAGCGAGTGCAGAAAGCAGCACCCGCTGACCTGTGAGACATCACTCAACTTAGCACCTGTAGGCTTCAAAGCTTGGCTCAGCTATGGTTAAAAATCTGCATCCCATTGTCACCTGCTCATCTGTAACATATCTAACCATCTATAAAGAGCTTTAAAGCTTAATGCAAATCACCAGCTCTGGGAAACAAAATCATGAAGTGGGCCTGACATTCGACCTTAATTAAATGCGGTGAGAAATCAGTTGTTAAGTTGATCCAAGACAGACAGTCAAAACAAATCTTCGAAAAAGAAAGCAAGCAAACATCTGCAGAAACTAGAAAAAAGTTCATGTCGTGCTGAACTGAAGACTGAACTGGTGCATTTGTCATTTATGACGTTGACCTTCAAAGGAATAATGTCAAAAGGGGCTTTGGGTGGGACTCAGACCTTTTCTAAAACCACATGCTGGCATTTAACAAGAGACAACACTGGCAAGAGAAAAGCTTCAAATAATTCTGGCATGTCTGTGGGCAGCCTAGAGCCATGAAGAAGTTATAAAACTGAAATATTTCCAGATTTCCTCCTTTGTTCTTTTATCTTTGTCCATTTTTCTTCTTTACTGCACATTTTTCCCATTTTTCCCCCATCCATTTTTTCTCTGAATTCATCTTCTTTGCCACTCCAGCAGTAACCACGCTACCCTCTCTAATCGCTCTAGGAATGGTTATCACGAGCTGAACTTCTGACAGCTTTTAGCTCCGCTTACTTTGACAAAAATCTTCTCATTTGGCTGCCTGCTCAGTCTCTGCTTTAGTCTTGGCAAATGTGCAGCATGTGGGCTTGCAGTGGACATAAAGGTTATAGATGTAGGCGTGTTTGTGGCTTTACAAGCAGAAGAGAACACAAGTGGCCGCTTTTCTTTGAGGTTTAGTGATTGCATCTGTAGGCAGGGGCGGATTGGATAAATAACACAAGCTAAAAGAGACATACGAATCCGCTGCAGATATGTCAGCAGCTGTGGAAGGGTAAAGGGAAGAGGTAGCGTGAGCAGTGCGTAAACAGAGCAACAGCAACTCAGGTGACCTCTGTGTTTACACAGGCTGGCCTTCAGGAAGCATACTGGACATGCTCAGTTACCTGAATTAAAAATATAGTTAAAAACACAAAATCCACACCACTGACAGATATATTAAGCAGGAGATAAAGTTCACAGCAAGTGATTCACTGGCTGCAGACGATTGGTCACTAGTGGACATTCCAGGTTCCGGTTCCAGTAAATTCAACCCTCTAATGCACTTACCATCCTACCATTATTCCCTGTCACAGGTGATCACTTGCTTACCCCTGATATATTTTCTAAAACAGATAAAAGATAAATGAAGAACAGATACTACAGATGTGATGAAAGCCTACAATTTGTTACCAAGGTTTATGCCAAAAAAAAGTAAAAATGTGACAACACCTTTGGAGATGTTTGCTTATTAAGCTTAACAAACAAGTGCACCAAGAATCATGCGTTTAGACAGAAGATGGCTGATCATGGACAAATTATAAGCAGACAACCAAACCATTTAGGAAGCTTATCCAGAGAGACATTGAGTTTGGAGGGGTTTGCACTCACTAGGACAGCTGGGATAGGCTCCAGACTCACCGTTACCCTGAACTGCATAAGCAAAAGAAGATGGCTCAAATTTATCTAATCTATGCAACTCTGTGAGGTACCTTGAGCTGCATGTAGATTACACTGTGAGAAAGTTTCTGCCATTAACTTTGAATTAACAAACTGCCAAAATGTACATATCTTTAGGTATTGCTGTTATTGTTCACAGACTGGGTCAGGATCAGTTGAAGCAATGTTTAAAGGTGCAGTGTGTAAAATCTCACCACTAGATGTCAGTAGATTGAAGAATCTAGCTACGGTGGCCACTGTAGGACAAACAACTTTGGCTGTCATTCATTTTTAGTGAGTGTAGGCTGTTAGTCCACTCCTTCCCTCAACTGTCCATCACTACGATTTACTATGGAAGAGCTGTAAAACTTTGTGAAAGGAGATCGATACAGGTCAGTGAGTGAGAGAAGCTCACTTCTGTCCAATTACAATGATACCGAGTGCCGCTGTTAGCTGCTGTTAGTCGACAATAGTGAAACTTCCTTCAAAGTGGATCTAACGTTGTTGGGTAGCAATTTAATTCTCATACAATGTGAGAAGGTAACCAAAGGGTTTATCAGAGCGTGATTTTTAGAACACTTGAGCCCAACATTGTGTTGCTGGCATAATGTTAGCTTTAGTTGCTGTTTAGTTGGCAACACTGCATGAAATTGGTTCTGAGAATAGTGGACTTTTAAGGTTAACAGTACCTTCACATAGTGATACGTCTTGTCAAATCCTCAAAATTGCAAATATTTAGCAAACTTTGCAAATATACCAGCCACTCACAAATAGCAGACATATTTGGCAGTCCTAATGTGCATAAATAAGGTGTTTCCTTTGACAGGCTAATATGCCAAAGGTAACACAAGATACACAGCTGGAATGTTAAAAATTTGTGAATTATGCTCCAGACGTTTGCGCTGTTACCTAAATTAAATCTGAGGACAAAGTGAAGTCTTTAGCTTTGTTAGTGTTAGGTTATAATAAAAGTACTGGGCAAACTTCATATCACTAAAAGCACAAAGACAACCCTAGTGGTGGAAGAAGTGGCAGTCCTGACATCAGTGAAGTCACAGTGATTCATCTTCTCTACAATATTGTGACAATTCAACCAGTACTTGTTGAAATATTCCAGTCTGGATCAAAGTGACAAACCATATGTCATTCCTTGAGTCACTCGTGGCTAAATCACCTCCATCGACCCTGTCTGCTATTTAATCTGCTTCCTCTTCTCCCTCAATTCATTCATTCTGCTGTGTTTTGCCCCTCAAAAACATCATCCATTCCTCTACTGTTTCTTCAATCCATTTATCTCTGTCTGCCCCTCCCATTTCCCATCTAAGCATCTCTCTGTTTACACCCCTTAATACACTGACTGAACCTGTCGGCTCAACGGTGTCAGCTTCCACTTTGTGAGACTTCCAGATGTACTCCCAGGAGCTCGTTTTTTTTCACCGGTGCGGAAAACATCCAGGCTTACAAGCTGAGACCCACACATGACATCATCCCCCCTGACAGTTGTCAAAGCTTTCATCCCCTCCCCAAATTTCTCTCTCGGTAATGCAGGGGTGGTTGACACTCTCCTAACCATATCCCCTGCCCTCCGACCACATAAGCATACAATGTCTGCAAAATCTGCTGATCACAACAGTTTTCCCATATAGGGAGCATCTGGATGGAGAGTGTTCCTTGGCTACATCAAACTAAAAATACACACACCCATAGGTCAAAGAACAACCTCTCCCCAGAATCAATAAGAGACGTGCAAAAACAATCATGCATGTTATGAAGGAAACAGTGAGAGAAAATAATACCCCCCCCCCCCCCCCCCCCCCCCATGAGTTTGGGGGTAAACTGCATATCACCCACTGTTACAACATCACAGCAGATTTATTTGGCAAAGTCCGTAAAAACAAATGAAACTCTGAAAAAACTAAAAGGGAGCGTCACTTATGCTAGTAAAGCAGGAACCAATTACCTTAAAAGTGCTTTGAGTTTATGCACTGATTAATTCATAATAATAACTACACAGAGACTCATTTTAAATAGCATGCATGGTATTTTAAACAACATACATATGTAATTATAATATTTCCGTGCTCTTTGTTTGTACTATAATTAGTGTGTTTTAAATAATTAATTGATCCTAAAGTTCCACTTACCAACACAATGACCTCCATTAGCCACTTAAGATGTTTAATTTTTTATCAGTAGTGCAGGAATATCAAGTGCCCTTAGCTCTCTCCTTGCTATTTCAGTAGGCTGATGCAATTCATTTATAGGTGAAAAAAGTATGAATCTATTCAGTGGTAGTTTCAAGCTTGCTGTTTTATCAAGCTAGCTACATTTTCAGAAAACAAGTTCTCTAGGGAAATTTGTTTTTATGTTTTTAGAGCAAGTGGCTGAAATTATTAGATCAAGGAGGCAGTTAGCTTAGCTTAGTTATGAGGGGCATTGACACACCAACCAGTTCACTCGCCACTTACCCATGTAGCTGAAGGATGAGTCGCTCACAGACCTTCCAAGCTGTGGTTGGCAAATTAATCCAATGTCATGAGCTAACATCCTTCCCTCTCACTGGAAGTCCCTTCAATTGCTCATCTCAAAGTCGAGAATAGTTTAACCTTGGACCAAACCACTTTGCTTCACCAGCAGTAACTGTGCAACTAATTTCTTTAAGTTGATTAATTTCATTGAGATTGTTTGCAATTTTGGTGTTAATCGCTCCCCTATATAAAACCCAACAGATTTAGGATTTTTAGATCAATACAGATATTTGGCAATTTAAAAATCTGATATTCTGATACATTGGCTGATACTGTTTTCACTTTTTGACACACAACACAAACACATTTCACTAACCTTTGTTTTGTATGGTTATTTACTTGTTCCTTTGACTCAGCTTGGATCAGCTATTGTGCAGTTCTTGTAGCTAAAATAGCTAACTTCATCAGGCTAGGAGCACTGAATCACAGACTGTTGTATTTTTGAAGGAGCATGAGACTGAACATGGTGACATAGGCTACCACACAGCTGTCAGGTGGCTCAGCCTGGGCAAAGTGTTACAAAGAGTAAAGGACCTGAGAACAGACATTTGAGAAGAGCTTTCAGATGCAGAACGGAAAGCAGGTCTTGTATTTGCTGGGGATGTAACTGCACTAATGAATGAACTAAACTGCGAGGCAAGGGCCTATTTGCTACATGATGAAGGCTTTTATGAGAAATTTGGAGCTTTTCAAGCCAACATTATTATTCACATGCCAACAGTTAACTTGATGGTCCTCTTTGGATCTATCTTCACATGAACAATGATGAAGATTACAAATCCAGATACAAACACTCTCAAAGATGATCACATCACATTTCTACTCTCCTTCGCATTTTCACCTCAGAGATTGAATCAGAAACTAATGCACCTTTTCAAACCCGAGACACAGGAGATTTCTTTTTTATTATGCCTGCTGGACATTGCCATAGCCTAATTGTAACATCTACTCCAATTAGCAGCAGTTTATAAAGTGACAAAATTAATATTGTGCAGAATTGAGTTAAAGTTATTGGCACGACCCATTTGGGAAAATGAATTGCCCACCCTTGGCTTACAGGCTTAGAAAAAGGTTACAAGTCGCTTATTTGTGATGAACTAGCTATTACTTTGTTTGGGGGAGCGAAAGGAAGTGGTGATGGAAAAGACCCAAGTAGGAAGTGACCATGGATGTCTGTGTCATTGTTCACAAAAGTCTCCCGCTGCTGGGTTCAGCAATATCAAAACTATTTTGTCAGCTGATCCACTATGTGCACTGGAAAATTTTCTTTTTCTGAGCTACTGGAACATTTCCCTGAAAATGGCTACATTTTCCATTTTCAGAATTGGGATGAGCCAATGCACACCCTGCACTAGCCCCAGATTTACATGAGAGCGGTGTAATTTTCTTGAAAAGCAAAGAGTGGTTTTAAATGTGAACCACTAACATACTGTTTGTGTGATTCTCCAGGCAGCACTAAAATTCAGAAACACGTCCTTTAAAAAGATGCTGACACGTTGGTTTATTGTGGATAATAACAGAAGATAGACATAATCGTTAGTTGAAGTTTGTTTTTGTATTACACAAAGGCTTACTGAATGAAGATTGAAGGAAAAGTACACATTATAAAAATAAATATGGCATAAATATACAAATTAAACAGCACTGCAACTTTGTTATTGTGTTTTAAATTACTTGATTTTCATTATTGCTCAGGATAATTATTTTGACATTAGGGTTTACCTTTATTAGCACATCTAACTAGTGCCGCCATGATCTTAGCTGAGAATCCCAGTCCTATCAACACACTCTGTCTTTCTGAGACACACACACACGCACACACAGAAGTGTTTATGGAGGGTCACACAACTCCCCTTGATCTTTTCTTTGTTTGTGGTCAGGGCTACTCAACAGCAAAGACAAATACCACCCGAGACACACAAACTATGAATACTAATAAATGAGCCAGAAACTGGTTAAATGTAAAGAAATAAAATGTCACACATAAAAACATAAAATCAAACAAAGATTACCCAAATTAATTCTGACCAGTCTTGCTAATATGTTTCATTTGTACTACTGAAAACTACAGATTTCTTACTGAAAGGCAAACTAGATTGAACGATGCATCAGAATTGCTCCAGTATTACCAGAAGTATCGTTTCCCCCAATAAATACATGACTATTCTGAGTAACAAGCAGGAAATCAGCATAGCTGTGGTTTGAAGGCTCACAAAAAAAATTAAACTTCAAAGACGACATCAGCAAAAAGAAATTTGTGATACGTTGGTTTTGATTTTAATCTTTTAGTTGCTGCTGCTGCTTGCGGCGAAATCCACAAAATACACCCCAAAACAGACAACGTGATGCTGAGTCAAAAAACTTTCAGCATACCAGCACCAGTTTTTAAAAGGTCCGTGCTTTTCGAGTCGTGTTTTGAGTTAAAAGAGCTTTTAATTGAAAGTTATGTTGACTGACAGGATTACTATGAAATGCTGTTTTGCTGTGATGTTGATAACCTTAGTGGAGAGTGTTCACAGATAAGAGGGGGGTACCGGCAGATAAGATAAGGAAGAGGAGGAGAATTGTGAGTTTTACTGTAATGTGATTATATTACATTACAGTAATTGTGATTATATTAATAGTGATCCAGAAGTGTATCTGAGTGGAGCCTCACAAACTTTTGATATGGTATCAATCTGTTCTAAAGAAGAAATGTGATTAGTCAGATCCTATGAAACATTTGTGTGTGTGAAGAGCATCATGATAGCATGACTATTTGTTTTGGCCTCTTATTGCAGAGGTTAACATGAAACATTGCTCCAAGCAGACACCATCTCCCATCTCTCCATATGTATGATGGATAGCTCTAACCTGCTGCTGGCAGAGACACAAGAGGGTGAAGGGCTGGACAGGCCTGGTGCACAGATGCAAACACACACACATATAGAGACTGAGATCTGAGGCTATCAGCACTTAGCAGGTACTAAGAAACTCGGGGGACAACAAGTATGCAGCGTGAGTATGTGTGTGTGTGTGTGTGTGGGGGGGGGGGCACTCCTTATGTGCTTCTTATGTGGGCCCCTGATTAGTTCACATGGGCAAAAACAAGGAAATGACTACAGGCTGACCTAAATCCTGTTTAACAAAAAAAGAGAAAACTATATCACAAACTACACCCAAAACAACATGAGTTTAACAAGCAACTGACAGGTTGGCGCCGTCAGGGGACTGTGTAAGAAAAGAATGCAGTGGGAAAAAGCCTGTATATATGGTGACTGAAGGAAGTTTCTGTAACAGAGTCAAAGTGTAAGAGTGTCACATGTCGTGGCACAATGCTGAGAGAAAAAGTCATGGAAAAGACTAAAGAAAAAGAAAGAAAAAAACCCCGCTAACAGCCAACATTTAGTGCTTTTGAGCTGAATCACTAACACATTTGTAGTGTTAGTGATTCAGCATTATCTTTTTGCCAAAAGATAATGCTGACAGAGGAAAATAAGCAGAGGGTACCACACCACCTATCTCACACTATCTCCAGATGCATGATCCTCCCACCTTAAATCTTAAATGAATGCTGTATGTGTCTTTACCTGCACAACATACAGCCAGGAGCCCCACTCCTGGAAGATGTTTGTGCAACCTAATGAGAACAAAAAGGAAATATGGTAAAAAATAAAAGATTAAGTGATTAAACCACAGCGACTCTGACTTACTACCCCCTGCTTCTCACAGTGCAGTAAGGCAAAACTTACTTCATACGTGACTGAAATAACACACGAAGAAAAAAAGACAAGGTGTTAACATTTTGCATTTGCTTCCACAAAACATTACATTTACATTTAAGCCTCTAAAGAGTTCTTCTTTACTGTCGGTTAAAGTGCACGTTTCAAAAAAACCACGCATCATTGCACTTTCCAGGCAAACTCATACAGCGAATCGTCACCTTATTCTCTCAGGAAAAAGAAAGAAGAAGTGGAATTGATGGTGCAACTTGATTTAGCATTTTTTAGCAAGAGTTATCGAGTTTTTAACTGTAATGACTGCTTCTGGTGTAGGTAGGTGTCCACTGAAATCTGATAGCACTTAATATGAAGCTAAAGACAGTTAGCGTAACATAAAGACTGGGAAACAGGGGGAATCGTTTAGCCTTGGCTCCAACTTAAGCTTTCTAACTTGTCTGCTTGTTTTCACTCAAACTGAAGATAAGGTGCTGTCCTCCTTCAGCACATGTTCGGAGACGGGACCTCCCGTCTGACTCCGCATTGTCTCACCAACAGCTTTCCCCTCTGCCTCCCAATCCGCCCCGTTGCCTCTGCCCCTGTCCACTTTGCTCCTAATGCCTCACAACAACTGTGCAGTGCTAAAGGTCGCATGACTGAAAAATACCTCGGCGTACACAAGCTGTCTGCAGGTAGATAGGTATAAATTTCTGGGAATAATGAATGGCTCACAAAAATGTTGGAAAGAAGTTTTTTTGTTTGTTTGTTTTGGGGCGGGGGGGGGGGGGGGGGGGGGTTGTTTTGTTTTTTAATGAATGTATTTTTATGTAATTACAACCCCAACCACTCAAAGGGGTTAAAAGCAAGCTCCTGGGAATGCTAAAATTGTAACAGCCTGGGGAAAAGTGTGGACAGATGATGAAGTGTGAAAAAAAACCATGCAGAATGCTTCTAGCTGCTGATGCATGTGTGTGGCTTGACCTCCTGTGGGGGTTAAGACCTTAGTAAACTGACACGATTTGTGATGTAGCACCTTCACAGTATCGCGTTCGTTTATGAAACCAAAAGACGTGACGTGTGTGTCTTTGGGGGATTTTTCAGCTCTTATCTCTTGGCTTTTAGGACACTCATTGGAAAATAAGCCTTTTAAAACACTTCGCAGAGATCACCCCTACAATCTGTCAGTCATCTCACAGAAAACTGTAACTATTAAGCAAAACTAATTAAACACAGACACAATATGTATCCAGCTTTCAGGAGCGAGACAGGAAATATCAATTTGACTTCTGGAGACTTCATACGACAGAAAAGGTTTAGCACAAGCACTGCCATGGCGACACCAAGCTTTTTTTAATTTCCCCTCTCACTTCTCCGTCTGCAGCTCTGGCAGACACAGCACCTCAGACAGAAATGAGTCATTTTCTGTGGTAAAACCCAGCCCTGGTGAGCTTTACCACAAGTCACCATTAACACACACGTAGCAGGGATTCAATTTTAGGGTGCTCAATCCCTTCTACACTGCACTTGAGTATATTTGGACCCCGAGGACAGTTAAAATAAAACCTGCTGTTGTTAATATTAGGTGTGAAATCTATTGTAGCTATCCAATATGCCACTGACAAAGATACTGACAATAAAATGCCTGCAAGTTAGACGAAAGCGTCACAAATCAGCAAGAAAAAAGGAAAAACAATACAAAAGTGTGTCGAGTGTCACAGCGTGAAGTAATACTTAAGCTTTAAAAAGCTTTAGCAATCAAATCAATGCGTTTACTGTGAAAAGTGTGTCTAATGCTGTGCTTCTGGCACGGCCCACATCAGAATGAAATAGAGTTCATGCCCTACATACCACAATTATTATCTTTCATTGAATCATTAACAATAAACCAGAACATCAGGGACGGGGTAGCTCATCTGGCCCATGTTAAATCACAGGTTATTGTAAAGTGTGAAGCACACAAAGAAAGTTTTGCTGTCGAAGGTTTGCTGTAGAAACAACTGAGATTACTATCGCGTAGTTACAGTATTATGACTATGTGATAGTAATGACCATGACCGTTAAAGGAATGAAAATATATGAATGCATCAGCATGTCACAACACTGACGCTGCTACATGCTACATTTCCAGCCCAGTCTTCTTCCAGTCTCCAAGTAGGCATGGTGATGGTGATGGGAAAGTCCCAACCATGCTTTCCCGTGCATGATTATGATGAGTAAGATCACGATGATATCCATCTAATAGAAAACAAAACAACGCATATTTCGAGCTATCCCATCACTGGGTGTTTCATCAAGTTTTTTCATTATCATTTTGTATGAAGTTAATCAGCATGGAGAATCTAGTGTTAACATAACAGGGAGGTTCCTGCAGTGAAAAAGCATTAAAATCCTACTGCATAGTCCCTGTGCAGAACCACGTACCAGGGCTGTGGTTAGTATTAGCAGCTAGCTGGTAAAGACAGTGGAGCATATATGAGCCAAATATTCTTCATGAATGTTATTTCAGCTTATTTCTGTAATGAAAAAAATACTAAAAATATTTCGGTTTTGCACATTTTGGTAAAATTGGGACTACACTGGCATTCAGTGTCAGCAATGACTAGTCCAATTTTAAACATGTCCACCTTGCTATGAATGTCCTTTACTGTGTGAAGCGGAGAGTGGGTGGCTTCAAGGTGGTCAGACAGTGTTTGTTAGGGGAAATGGACTGTTGCTAGTTTACTGTGAGTCATTGAAGGTAAAAATAGTTCTTTTTTAAAAAATTTCTTCCACTTTCATTTTTAATATTTCATGTCATGCCTGTTATCCACGATGTGCCCACACCATGCATCTTTCTCCCTTCGAGCTGATATGCATCTTTGATTACCAACCAGTAACGCCATTACTGCTTTTAGAAGACACACCAGCTTTACCTGACTCTGTGCATCTTCCACCTCCACCTCACATGGGTGCCATATGCTGCACAGACAGCACCAGGAAAAACAGTTACACATCTGTCGCTTGTTCAGGCAACAGTATATGAGACTAAGACATGTGGGTGGGCTTTGTGGTTTTGCAGGCTCGGGGCAGCATCTTTGAACTTTTCTTTGACATCACAATGTTTCAAGAAATATGCTTCTTTGTCTTGTTTATCCAGTAACTGCAGCATCCTGCCAGCTTTGCTTTTTTTTTTTTGTGACATCAGTAAACTCTGCGCGCACTCCGGATGCATGAGTTTGTCATCATCTAAATGAACTTCATGTAACACTGTGGTAGAGTTACTGACAATAAATGCCAGAAGAAGGCTTCTCAATTAAATGATGACATTTAATCATTTACAGTTTACTCTAAGTAATTGCAGTTAATCACTAAAAGTTAATCTTCCTAAGTTTTTAATGTGGACTTGGTGACAGAGCAGTAGTTGCTTTGCACTGTCAGAAAATAGTGGATAATATCAAGGAGATGGCAATAAATTTAGGGTTTTTATTTTCCAGAGTCAATCCAAAAAATTCTTCTTAAAAGGTGAGAATCTGATGCATTTATTTGAACAATAACTTACATGATCCATTACCAAAATGATCAATCAACAGTTTTTTGTTCCAGGACTAACGTCAGATTTTGCTTTCTTTTCCTACATTTTTATCTTCTTATGCTCAAGCCTAAAAAGGTAAACCCTCCAAGCAAAACACATGTCACCCATCACTGCAGCTGGCTTTCCTGCAAGAAGTGAGGCAAAAGAAAGAGAAGACTATCATACATCAGGAAAACAGATACCGTATGCATGACACTATTGATCCAAGGTGGCGTAGGTTCATCTGATCTTTGATGCAGTAGTTGGTGTTGACTATTTTTTCCCCACATGCACATATTTGTCTTGTTCTGCGCACAGATCGTGCACCTTTATGAAAAAGACGCAAAGCGAGGTACAACAAAGATTTTATCCTCCTCTTTCTTTTTATTCTTTTTTTCCATTCTCTGTATGATTACTTCCATTAAATCTACGAAGAACTCAGCAGCTTAACACTATGAATGCCTGAGTGGATCGTCTGTATCAAAGGCTGTATATATGATTCATAGATCACTACTACAAAGACCTGCAAGACATATACAGTATATTATGTGGGAGATGAAGGAGACATGGAGGAAGTGCTCCATATATGCCTTTTTGAGTTCAGATGTGGTTACCCTGTAGTCTAGTGATGCACCAATCTGTTATTATAATAAGAGAGTACTACAGAATGCTATACTATCAATATCAGCGACAGTGACACCAGCTATTAAATTCAGTTCTTTGTTGTTCTTTCATTGCACTCACAGTAGCAAAACTTCTTGGAAACTCAAGTTATTCTTTCACCCGTTTCTTGTCAGCACCACTCCACACTAGATGTTTGCATGCATGCACACATTTACTTCACCCTGCTGTCATTTTGCGAGTGAGACTCAAAACAGGACAAAGTGAAAATGTATTGACGATAAATGACATCAGCGGTGCGGTAACTACGCTCACACTGAGTTTTTCTTTACAACAAATACCAATTTAGCAAATATATACTCTTGGATGTATTGATGTAACATATTTGATCTTTATTTTATTTAAATGGGTTACTGAAAACATGCAAAAATCTGAATGTGCCACACTCATTTTGACTGTAGTGTAGGGCATGGAAATAGGTCCTGTCACTGCAGTCCCTGACAAACTGATACAAAAAGCCTGAACACATACATAATATATAAATCACTCTATATATATTATCAATCAGTCTTGCATAACACTTTCAAATCACATGAAAAAAGACAAAGGTCCATGAAGAGTATTCCAAAAACAAAGGCAATTAATAAATCATTGTTTGAGACTTTACTTCAGATTACGATGGCATCCTTGATTATCAAATATCTACTGTTTTATGCATTTGGAGAATTAATGGCAATAGCATATAAGGATTATACGGACACTCAACGTGCTTAACACAGAGTAGGTTTCACGATGTCTTAAGCAGTGCAACAAACATAAAATAAGACTTTAAACACACACACAGAGCTATTAAGTGGAATCTGAAATGTGGTATATTCCTTAGGTCTGTGTGTAGATGCTTCTTGATAAGAAAGTAATAAATGCCCAAAACGTTACTTCAGAATCTTCTCTGGAAAAAGTTCTGGTGGATGCAGATCTGTTGTAATTTTATTTGATTACAACAAAGACAGTTTATTCATAAGTAAATTGACACGGACATCATGTCAGTGCTTTGTGTGCCTCACTGATGAAATGGTTAACAGATTTAACAGATCTCTGTGTCCTTGGTTTGAGACCAAGAAGAGACGTAAGTCCAGCCTCAGAGGGTCGTAAGTTAGTGTACTCTCAATGCTGGTCCCAGGACAAACAGGAGGATTGTGTCAGCGAGGGCAAAAACTGTGCTAAGAAGAACATTCACCATGGCAACCAGTTAAGAAATAAGGGAGCAACCAAAAGTACCACATCACATCAGCATTGCGTGTAATGGAATACTCAAGGATAAGGTATCGGGTATTATATCAGCATCGGATAAGAAGTTTGATCGGTGTGTCTTTCTCTACTCATATGATGGATCTTCCATGCTTCCAAGCATTTCTTGCATGCTACGTTTGGCATTACATCCACAGTATTAACTGAAAGCTGTGCAAATGAAAGAGAACTTGTTTAGAACGAGCAGTTCACCCAAGTTTAAGTAGTGGTTGTCACAGCAACAATTACATGTTTTTTTTCTAAATGTTTGCAGTAAACAGCTGAAATACTACAGCAGAGTTTGCAACAGTACTCTGAGCTAAACGCTACCTTAACTAACAATTTCCTCTTGTCTAAATATAGCCATGTTGTGCCGTATGCATCATTCTCATTTGAGTTTTCAGCATGCAAATCAGCATTCACGCTGTGAATCTGACCTTTGCTGAAGCATGAGATACGCCACATACATTTTCTGTTGGCAAACCACGCGTTTCCACTTCCTTTATGGTGGCTGCTGCAGTGGCATGTGGGGTCACTGGCACCAGTATCACTGTGTGAAGGTTTGCAAAAAAATGTTAGCATCTCATGAGAAAACTAATTTCAAATTGCAATTTTGTGCAAATTGCACAAAAACATTTCAGCTGTTGCACACACTGTTGCACCAGCTCAGAAGGCAACTGATTCACATTCAGGCTAGTTGCATGAGATTTGTGTATTGTAGTTCTGAAGATGGGCCCCTTTGTTCAACGATCAAGGCAAGAAACGCGAGACAAGAAAAAGGAGCATTACAACAAACGGCTGTGATCGAAGAGGCTCATTTGAGCTATACATGACATGTGTTAAAACACTTATTCAGTGGCTGCTACTTAGACATAATTCGACTTAACTGCAGGTATAAATACACACAACGCTGTCACTTTGGAGACACACAGCTGAATCCTGTGAAGCTGCAGGTAACTAACAATATCAAACCACTGGGAAGAATAAACATAACTTCAGCTCCAGCTAGAGTTTCACCATATCTGTATTTTTCTGTTAGACGTCTTTAATAACAACTAACAGAAAAAAAAATCTATCAAATTTAAGCTATCGTTCCAATACAGAAAAAGCCGCTTTGTGTCATAAAAACTGGCTCTGATGCGTCCCCTTATTTGGCATGAGATTTGTTTTCACAGAACAGAAAACAAAGGCCTGCATATGGTGGTTTCATCACAAAGGTCAAAATTATCAAGAAATTGTTAAACGAGAAAGAAAACTATTCTTGAACTGAAGACTGGTTTACAGCCCCCACCTCGCCTCCTTACGAAACTGCAAGCGTTGACGAAGGCTGTGAAATCCAGCTGAAGGCACTGGAAAATATCCAGAAAGCGAACACTGATTTGAGGCTATTTTATCCCACGCTTACAAGTGCTTTGTGTCATTGTCAACTAGAAAATATGAACAGAGCCATCCATCCTCTTCCACTTATCCTTACTTATCAGAGTGAAGTGGCTGGAGTCTATCCCAGTTACCAGAGGGCGAGAGGACAGATCACCAGTCTGTCTCAGGACTAACAACGTATCTTAGCCAATGCAGAAAAAATGCATTCAATTTAACTTCTGTTTATTCACTGTTTTATTTTATAGTCAACGAATTTGGGTTATACTGAATAAATATAAGTAGTAAGTATTTTTTGTAAATTATGGTCATGCAGTGTAAAGGTTTATCTGTGGTACAAAAGCACATGCTCATTGGCTAACGAGTTCTCGGTGGGGGGGGGTGGGGGGGGAGATGCTGATGGCAGAATCTCTGAACTTGAGGCTTCAATGCAGGACTTGATGTCACAGTAGCTACGTCCATTTTTTTTACTGCCTGTCAGTATAACTCACCTTTCAGAGGCAGTCTAATCTTGCCTATATGTTATGCTGTGTTAGGTGTAACACATTACAATGTAACAACATTGCAAAGGAACAAAAATACTGTAATCACATTTCATTTTTCAGTAATACAGTAATCTAATGCATGACTGTGCTGAATGGAGTAATCACATCACAGATACAGTTGTGCCGTTACTTGCGTTACAAAGTTTCTTTGGTTATTTGCAGGACAGGTAGACAAAAAAAAACAAAAAACAGTGAACTGATCTTACAATCAGCTGCTTTCAGTTTGTGTGCAGGAGGAGGAGGAAATGATTGAGCGATGTAAAGTGGAGATATGTATATTGCGTTCACTTTTCTGACACAAAAGGACAAGAGCAAGATGATAAAGCACAAACTGTGTCCAGGACAGAAATAACTACATTATATTGATAGCATGACTTTAGCTCTTTGCAAGCAACTTCACAGACAGCATGCTAGCGCAAAGCTAGCCAAGAACCCAGAGCTGAGTGTATGCTGACCCCAGCCCAGCAGCAGCACTTCAACAAAGGCAGTAAGGAGCAGTCAGCTATGCAGAAAATACTGAATGAAAGATCATATGTATGTCCTCATCCGGATAAAGTTATGTGTCGTGGGATTGTAGCCTAAGGTTTATATTTTTAACTTTTAACTCTGAGAAAGTACATATCAGGTAATCTAATATAGTGATAAGAACAAGTAGTGTACTAGTGCACATACTTTCTCCAGCAAGTAGTTAAATAAAGTACATTATAAATTACTTTCAAGAAAATTAATGAGTAATGTATATTAAATAACTTGTCTTGAATAATGACCACAGAGAGTAGCGGAAGAGCAGAATAGCAGGCACACTGTTACAAGGTCAGAGTTGGAAACCATGAGGTAGGTGTTAGTCTGCTGTCATCTTTGTGTGAAATCCTCCACATGTGGGCTATAGCAGTGTAACCACAACCTATCAGAAAAACATGTGAGTAAACAGACCATTTCTCAAAGACTTCTCTTTTGGCATATTTCTGTAACTACAAATGAAGCTGCTGTTTTCATGCAAGAAAGCACATGAACTTTGTGATATAACTTCATCTTCTTCTGCTGCACTGATTAAACTTTCCCTTATATGCATCAAGGGGCGGATTCGATAGATTTTGATTCTATAAATTTCTATAAATCTATAAATTCTAATTCTATATATTGTCAAAATGCAACCATTAAGTTCAAAAAAGACCCTTACATTGGCACTCCCTGGCATCCATGAATTTCTGGAAAAAAAACAAAACAAATGAAATAAAACCTATATGCATAGGATGCTGCCAGAGGTTTTAGATTGGCCCTTTAAGGAAGGCATTAAGGGCGCAGGTGTAGGGAATTACAGCCAGGAGGAAGCCACACAGTTTTTCAACCAGGTGGGGTTGTTGATTCTGATGGTCATGTCATGTGTTTTTTAGCCTATATTTGCACTGAAGATATGGTTAATAAATAAAGCACTGGCCACGGCAGACCGCAGTTTCTTCAACACAACGAATTGGAAACAACTTCAAATTCCCTCAAGTGGCGTTTTGGTGGTTGGATAGCCACGAAAATGATGACAGCAAATTCTCAAGACTATATAGTCTGTGCTTTCTCACTGGAAGAGGACATTTTTATCATGGCAGCCCGGTTATGACATTGCCACAATAAAATCACCAGACGTGAAAAGTGAAAACTGTCATTTTCTGCTGCACGCACAACATGTTTAGCAGTGGCATTCCCACAGTCTATAGATGTATTCATGTGTGTGAAAAACACAAATAAGGATGCTCAAACTGAGTCTAAGAAGAGACAAGCAGACGATAAGCTAACATAATCACTCACCACTCCAGGAAATCTGTCTGCCCATGCCAGCAGACAGTTTATGTCAGATTAGTGCTGATTGCTGCAGACTCCAGGGAGCACGCTAATTCAGATTCAAATATTACACTCAGTATAGGAGGAGGAGGGGGAGGAGAAGGAGGAGACATATTGCTAATGACGGAGATGGCCGGTTTCACCGCTATGTCTCGCCAAGTTAATAAATTCACTGCAGAGTTGCAATGTCTTAAGACTTTACAGTATATCCTCTGACATTCCAGCCATCAATGAATTAACTGCCCTCCCTGCTCTACTGCGGCATTCCATGTGCTCAGGAAAAGACAAATTTCCTTGAAAGAGTTGTGAAGCACGTAAACCCGTTTGTGTTTGACTCGTCCTTCAGCTCCTCCTTCCATATCTGCAGCACACATACTGTAAAAAGACACTGAAATGTGATCAACTCGTACACAAAACACCTTGTAATCTCTGCGGGGCAGCGAAACAGAGGTCTCGAAACAGCGTTCATCTAATTTACTACTTTGTAATCAAATAACAGGCCATAAAAGGCAACTTTGTTTAGCAACCATATGAACTCCAAAATACCCTCTGGCTATTTCTCGCAGCTCACAAGCATCCTATCATGTGTGAGCGCCGTGATGCTGCCGCAGTCCCTGCATTAAAGGAGCAGTTCAAAGAAGAAAACAAAGAGCTTTGGCTTGAGTCACAAGGTCAACAGACAAAAAAAGAGAGGAAAGAGAGAAAGCCTCAAGCAAAGGTCAAATGTTTAGATCGTGAATATTATCGCAAAACCAAAAGCTGTTTCTATGGTAACTGATCATTAAAGTCATTGATTCAGATGAAACCATAAACACGATGTGGTTCCAGTGTGAGAATTTATTACGTTTTTAGCTACAGTAAGAAGGTCAGACAAACAATGTGTGTTATGTGTTAATGTCACCTTGAAGATTATGGCATTGCCTACACTGTACTTTGTGTGAATGGCAGCCCATTTCTATTTTTTTAATGTGTTAAAGACTAAATTATTAAGTACAAAGAATTCAAATGAACAACGTAAATGATAATTAGTCACAGCCCAGTAGGTGACTGTGTTCCTGCTGTTTGTGTCACTCCAGTCGACTCATACTGATGGAAGCCAGATGCCCCTCTTCTCTGAAATACCAAACTCAAACCACCTGCAGCTCCAATGCTGTTAGGAATTTACATAGATTAAATGCTGCCAGTACAACAAGCACTTGTGGGCCTCTAAAGCAGGCAGTGGTAGCTATCATAACCCAACACTATGGACTCAAACCAGCTTTTACCCCTGTGTGAACCGCCTCCTGCCGCTCACACTACAGTGCTGGGCCAGCAGGGCTGAGCGTGATGGAACAAAATCAGTTAAGTAACAGCATCCAGCCTCATTCACAATAACCCTGAATTTGCACACGTAGAAGGAAAGGCACTGTTCGACAAACTGCAGGAATACGATTAAAGACACTAAACAGAGACAGGGAGGGCTAGATTAAAAAGAAAATGATGATGGGATGGTTATGGGATGGGCTTGGCCATATGAGCTTCAACTGAACTGATCCCTTGACACTCACACAGCCACACACATTTCTCTCCAGCTCTAACTCAATTCTCTAATGACCATCACAAGTCGGAATCACATGTAAGCGTAGAAATCTGAGAATTAATCAGAGACATGCACTGTTGACTTTGTCTCTATCCCACTTTCTCCCACTTATCCTCCCCTCCTCCAAACTCTGATACATCACCGGTACTTTCCGTCATATTCAAACTTGTTGGACGTGACCTAGAAGTTTATTCACTTCTGCTGCTCTGGAGGTGAACTTGAGAGAGAGCGTAGCATCACCAGAGGAACTACCCAAAGCGAGCCCACAACCTCTTAGCCCCGTCACTAAGCCAGCAGCAATTTCCCTTAACCAAGAACTTCAGATCTAATCACTGCCTACGAGGGTTTGTTCAAAAACAGGGTGAGACATAATTTCACAAGATCTGCACAAGAAACAGCAGAAACACAGCCTACTTCTGGCAGCGTAAACTCTGGCATGGCCAGCATCTAATTAGAGTATCGTGCAGTAATTTGACTGACCGTTCAACGTCTCTGTTATATAAGCTCATGGGTGGCGTGCCTGTGAGACCTGGCTGTCTATGAAGCACCCTTGTTCCTTCAGAATAAATCTCACCTGGGCACATACAGAAAGTTCGTATAAGGACAGGACAGCGACTTTTTAATGGGCGTGTTGGCAAGGTGAGTGACACTTCTAATGGATGCGTTTAGTCGCTCGGTCGTCAATTATGCATGCTGCGAGGATCCAAGCGTGTGCCGCCTGGCGTGCGCGCAAGGATGCGCCGAGGGAGCTTCTGTAGAAGAAGTGCTTGTTATTTGATCCATAATCATTACACGCGTCTTTTTTCTGCGGTCATTACTTACCAATAATTGCATCTGTTGTCAAAATAAAACGTTGCCACATCCTGAGTGCCGTTAGTGTGAAGCTGTGTCCTTGTAGCTTCACTCAGTCTCAGTCCACGGACTTTTAAACAGAAGATTTGTCAGAATTTTTTTTTTTAATGGCTAACAGCAGACTTGTAAGAGTCCTCGAAGCATTTCCTGTGCATCAGAAGCTTCAAAGTCTGAAAGTCCTGAATCAAACTAGACTTCTGAGTTGGGCGGGACAAACAGGGAGGAGAAGGAAAAGTGGGCAGTGTAGCGGAGTGAGGGTTCCTGAGGTCTGAGGGTTAATGTGAGCAGCGACACCATAAAAAGCAGGGATGGGATGAAGGCATCTGTAAAAAATCCGCACATCAGTCGCAAGTCTGTCAGTGTGGCGTGCACAGAGCCTCCACGGCAAACGGGTGCGCTCTCCCACAGACGCGCACAGCAAGCAGCGCAACTTTGTGTGTTTCACTCCCTCTCTGCCCCTCCCTCCCGCTGTAAGACACGCTGTATAGCTGTTACTTACACATAACCATGGAGGACAATAATGGACAGGTAGAGCAGAGAAGAATGAGGGATAGACATGCCAGGCAGGCAGCAGGTCAGTCACAAACAGAGCTAAAACAAAGCCATCCTGCATTTAGCCTAATAGCTTTTAGATGAATATGTGTGAAGTCTTTCAGTGCTTCAGCTTGGTGCTTGAAATTTTTAAGGTTTAAGCTCCTTCTCTGCTTCAATGTGCTTTTAAAAAGTGTATACTACCTGTTTTGTGATTCTTTATCTTAGTACAGCTGTTGTAGAACCTCCACCATCCCGTACTCTCGGTTTCAGTGTAATTCATGTTCCAAAAAACAAGCAAAACAAACGAATTTCCTATTCAACAGGACACATCAAAATTAAAACCTTAAACAACGCACATGAGTAGCTTAAGTTACTGGGACTAAAGTCAAAGCCTGAATTATTGCTTCAGTCCCTGAACGTGGGTGTGGGAGTTTAATCATGCACAGGACTTTATAACCTTGTCAAGCCCATGGGAAAATCTTAGCAGTACAAGCGGCACAGTGGTGTCTAGAGACTACAACTCAGCAGTAAGACTAAAATAGGCTCAGTTTAACATACAGGGTTCGGTCCGTGTGGCAGCTCGTCCTTCTGTTTTCAACAGCAAAGTCATATTAAAATGTGAAAAAAATTGAAAAAGATTTAAAAAAAATGAAGCTGTGCCAGTCTGTCTGTGAAGGAAGGAAAGTTTTACAGGTTTCACTAAATCAGGGGTTGTCAAACTGTGGGTGGGGACCCACTGGTCATCGAGCTAGTCTAGATGGAAACGAAGTTGAATGAATATGATTTATGAAGAGGAAATAAACAAGAGTTCACTGATGCCATGGTGCAGTATCCTGTTTACGCCGCTCTAAATATTTTAAACAAAAAAGTTTTTTAGGTTTTAGGGTTAAAGTGCACTTGTGAGTAACTGTCTGTGAACACATTCAAAAAGTGTAGCAAAACATGAACACTAATTTATTGCAGAGTGAAAACTTTTACTGGACAACCACACAGCCCTTCGTGAACTGTAATCCCCGGTGTCCTAGATGACTTAGAAGCTTTTGTTATTGTATTGAAGATATGAAAATAGGGCTTAAAAATGATCATCCAACATCTGTGTTAGTCATACCCAAAGATGTCAGTAAAACAAAATTTTAGCATATGCAAAAAGCACACTATATGGAATTGTAAATATTATTTTAGGCCTGTATTATACAACATCATATTGACAGAACGTTTATCAGTGACAACCCACGTGTTAGATTTGTTTATGTAAAATAAAAGGTTGTCTCTAAACGGCTCAACTCTTGTTTTTATGCACATAACAGCAGTATCTAAGGGGATTTTAATCTAATGTGTCAGCATGATGGTGCTTTGGTTAGCACTGTGCTCACCTGTCCTGGACATGGATTCTCTCTGGGTACTCTGGCTTCCTCCAAAGGCAGGCATGCTAGGTTGATTGGTGTCTTGACAGGCCACTTATGTATTCAGCTCTCAACCTATAACCGCTGGGATAGCTTCCAACCCCCCCTGCAAACCTGAAATGGAGAAAAATAAAAAGCATAGATGGACTGCTTTTATTTGAGGCCTGCGATTGTTCTGATATCTTGCAGCTATGAGATATGAACTAATCAATATATAGTTGACCTCAGTGCTGAGAGGCGCGATGCCTCTAGATAACATGTCACGATAAACCAACTGACGCTATGGTACTTTATAGATAGATAGATAGATAGATAGATAGAAAAAAGCATTTTCCCATTGCCTTGCCTCGCATGTGAGAGCTTGGATAGTTTCGTTGATAAAGAAAAAAAAACAAACAAAGAACACAGATTTGTTTGGTCTAGATCTCAGTTCCTCAGCACTCAGATCTCAGTACTGATTGTCACTGATTTTGTTACATTAACAGAAGCGTCACACACAGTCTAAAAGTGGTGCCAATTCCAGCAGTCAACAGCTGGAGAGAGAGAAAAAAATCCCCATGTTACGGAAGGATTATTATAATGAGGGGGCAGTTAGAGCCTGGACTACAACCAACCACACAAGTATACAGTTACCATGTTACCATATAATGCAAAAATCCTCTGTTCAACACAGTATCTTACAGAGCCATAATTCTGAAATAATACCCCCCTACTGTGATGGACAATCTCTGAATCAATTCCTGACAACTGCGCTCTAATTTTACATGTTACTCTACACTTCTTAAATTCTACATCATTATTCTTTATAAACCACAGTTATTTCCATTTCAACTGCTGCTGACACATGAGTACCTGTTCATCCACAGCCAACCATTCAAGGATAATTTAGCAAACGCCAGGATCACTTCAGCAGCTGTCATCATGGTATCCTAACAACTGACATGGTGATAAAGCACATACCCTTCCAAAGGTGGCTGGCTCACGTGGGTGTTCCTACATTTCCTTTGAATATTTTGTAATAAGTGTGTGTGAACTGCAATTTTACTTAAACCCCAAGTCAGCCACATTTAATATAAGTATCTACTATAACACCTTCTACACACTACAGTTTAAGAGACTTAAACATTTCACTGTGAAGCAGAGAGTATAATGACAGGCATATATTTGACAGACGATCTGGTATGCCTCCGATCATGAGCTGCTTCTCCGCTTCTCCAGTCTGCCAAGTTAATCTCAGTTTCATCTGTCCAGAGAAACTGTTGTTGTTGTTTTTCCAGAAACATGCTCTTTGAGATGTTTTCTAGCAAAGTCTAATCTAACCTTACTGTTCTTAAGTGTAATCACCGCGTTCCAAATTATTATGCAAATGATATTTTCTCTTTTTCCTAAATAGTCGTTTCAAGTGACAGTCGGCATAATTTTCGAGTCATCGACCAATAGAGTATAATTCAAATGTTACTGAACAATCAAAAACATCTTAACAGGTCAAGTTACATATCGACATAGGACCACTTATTTGATAGCAGGTTTACAATTCTTGCAGCAGTGGAACTTGCAAGTTTTTGGAAAGTTTCTACTTGAATGTCTTTGCAGGATGTCAGAATAGCCTCCCAGAGCTGCTGTTTGGATGTGAACTGCCTCCCACCCTCATATTTTTTTGCTTGAGGAAGCTCCAAAGGTTCCCAATAGGATTGAAGTCAGGGAATAATGGGGACCACACCATGAGTTCCTCTCCTTTTACGCTGATAGCAGCCTATGATGCAGAGGTATTCCTTGTAGCATGAGATGGTGCATTGTCTTGCATGAAGATGGTTGTGTTGCAGAAGGCACAGTTCTTCTCTTTCTACCATGGAAGAAGGTGGTCAGTCAGAAACTCCACATACTTTGCAGAGGTCTTTTTCACACCTTCAGGGACCCTAAAAGGGCCGACCAGCTCTCTCCCCTTGATTCAAAACATGACTCCACCACCTCCTTGCTGACGACGCAGCCTTGTTGGGACATGGTGGCCGTCCACCAACCATCCACCACTGCATCCATCTGGACCATCCAGGGTTGCACTGCACTCATCAGTGAACAAGACAGTTTGAAAATGAGTCTTCATGTAGTTCTGGGCCCACTGCAGCCATTTCTGCTTGTGAGCATTGATAAGGGGTGGCTGAATAGAGGTTTATGCACAACTGCAAGTCTCTGGAGGATCCTACACCTTGATGTTTGCAGGGCTCCAGAGTCACCAGCAGCTTCAAATATGTGTTTGCTGCTTTGTAATGGCCTTTTAGCAGCTGCTCTCTTAATCTGATGTATTTTTCTGGCAGAAACCTTCATCATTGTGCCTTTATCTGCACGAACCCATGTGTGCTCTGACTCAGCCACAAATCTCTTACATTGTGGTGATCACGCTTAAATGTTCGTGAAATATCTAAAGTTTTCATTATACGTTCAAGGCATTCAACTATTTCACGCTTTTCAAAAGTAGAGATATCATTTTCCTTCCTATATTGCTTGAAAATGATGGTCTGCTTAATAATGTGGAACATCCTTCTTTAGTAGTTTTTCCTTTAATTGGGCTCACCTGGCAAACTAATGATCATAGGTGTCCGAGATTGATTTCAGTGATACAAAGAGTCCCGAGACACAATTCCATCCATGGGTTTAATTGAAAAACAACTTTAATCTTGATGACACTTAAACACAATTTGCATAATAATTTGGAACGCGGTGTAGTTTGCAACTTGCTGTAAATCCTCTGTATTTACATTCAAGAAAGTCTCTTGATTGTAGACCTGAAAACTTCCAGCTGTTTTTGACTTGGTTAGGCAAGAAATTTAGAGAATTTTTTTTCCAGAAAAAAACGATTCTGCGATCATGCACTTCAGTTGTCTCGTGTGGTTTTCCTTTTTGCGTTGCTGAGCTGACAGAGTGGTTTGACAGAATGAACCAGACTGTTGATTTTAATCAATCTGATAGGTTTATTTTTCCATTTTCAACCTAATGATGACCTCCTTCTCTTGCATCAACATCTTCAAGTTCAACACTTGGAATCAACTCCAGATCTTTTATCTGCTTATTTTTCATAAAACAACAAGGGATCGGGCTCCATCTGACCACAAAACAGTGCATCAGTTATTATCCAATGACTTTTAAGTCTCTGAAAATTAGGAACTGTGTATAAAAAATGTAATTCCTTAAAAATTAGTGCAATACCCCTTTAATTTAATTTAAAATCCACAGCAGTGCTTTAAAGACTGTGTACACTTTAACACTTCTGTCAGTTTCTTCAGCTGAACCGTGGTCATCTTTCTCAATTTCACTGCGTAAATATTTTGAATCTTTTCATACACAAACCACATACAGGATGAGTTATTCAACATAAAGTACATCCTTCCATACACAATCTAGGTGGAGAATAATGCAGGATTACATGGCGCGTGCGCGCATCAAATGTAGCGCAAACACGCTTCAGCTATTCTCATAGAAAGACATCAAACAGGATCTCAGCAACTCCCAGTCAATGAGAGAGTTTACAGAAGTCCTTCCTGTCGTCGCACTGAAATTCAGGAAGACTCTGATTAGTTTTCATGCACTTCCTCACCACAGCAGACCCTTCCCCACCCATCTCCTCTCTTCCTCATCCTCTTTCACGCCTTGATTTGGTCATATGCCTTTCTTTCTCCTTGTAGCAATGTATAGACTGCATGTATGTTTTCATTTCTGACCTCTACGCCGTTTCCTCCCCCCACCTCCATCCCCTGCCTTTCGTTCTGACATACTATATTCTCCTATTAGCCATGGACGTCTATTCTAATGTGTTTTGCTTCTCTCGCTCCCTCCTTAACTGCCTGTATACATAAAGACAGGAAGAGAGCATTAGCGTGTATAAGATATAAGGCTGTCTGCCTCTCTAATAAATTGAAGGCATTTTTTTATTTACTTCCGAGAAATACTTTCTTTGAACTGAAAACTCTGAAATTCATTCATATTCCCAACAACAATAGCTCGTCCGAGATGCTTTTTGTGGCAAAGGCAATGAAGACAAACTGTGTATTTCAGACAGTAATTCTCGGCTACTGAAGCTGAAAAACTATCAAACTTTGACTTGGTTCATAAAGTGTGACCGGTGATATTTCTCTGCAGCCCCTCATCCCAACTGCAAGAACCTGCAATACTACATTGAGTGAAAGCCATTTAAAGTGAGGATCTAAGGAATCTGTAATGTATACAAAGAAAATGGTTTGTGTGTAACAGGAGATGATAGCTCACAGTAAACATGCTATGTATGGTAATGTTGTGTATTTTTATTTATATTTATTCAACTTTAAAATAAGTGAGTGTTGTTTTTTTGTTGGGTCTGATAAACCCAACAAGAAACAGCGAACAGATAGAGGAGCAGACTTCCCCTGAACTGGTCGTGCATGGAACCACATTTGATTTTCCTTGCTGCATGTGCTCTCATGGCGAGCTAGTGCAGCTGATCAATAAGGAAAATTAGTGCAATAAATCATTTATTGATTGAAAACACCAACAAATATCAAACATTAACTAGATTCTTGGTATCAGGAACCATGATTTGACCCTTTGGCATAAAGAAATCTAAAACTGATGGACAACTTTGCCTTTGAAAAGGGCTTCCTTAAAATCTAGCCACTGTTCAATTCAGATTTTTATGGTGTTTCAGTCCACGTACTGCCTGAAACGTGCTTCTTCTTCTTCTCTGTCTTTCGGCTGCTTCCTCTAGGCCTCGCCACGGCATCTCACCTGCCTCCATGTCATACTATCTTGAGCATCCTGTCACGCCGTCTCCCTGTATGTCCTTCATATACCTCAGAGGAGGGACAGCTTCATACTCAGCATCCTTTCAGCTCCATTTCACAACATATCCACTTACTCTGCTCTGCACATGTCCAGATCATCTCAACCTTCTCAGACTTCGTCTCTGAAGTGCTCAACCCGAGCCGTCTCTCTGATCTTTTAATTTCTAATTTTGGTCCATTTTCATCACTCCCAATGAAAGCATCTTAAGGTCTGCTTTCCCATCTCAGCTTTGTGTCTTTTGGTCAGTATCACCATTCCTCAAACCATAGATTACAGCAGGTCTCGCTACCATCTTGTAATCCATCCCTTTCACTCTTGCTGCTATCCTTCTGTCACAGATCAGCCCTGACACCGCTCCTCCTCCTCTCCTTCCATCCATAGCTTTGAATGGTTGGCTCCAGGTATTTAAACTCATCCACCTTAACCATCTCTACTCTTGCATCTTCACCGTTACCCCATCTCCCTCTCTCATTCACATTCCCTTTGCTGCTTTCATTCCTCGTGGTCAGCAGCAGCAAGACAGAATACTGGATCGATATCAGACAACAAACTCATCTGTGACTGATCCATGTGCACCTGTTGTTAGCTGGAAAGCTAACATATTAGCAAAGGTATCTCACTCTATCTATACTACTGAGTTATATTTGTATGCTGGTGGGACCTTTTAATTTAACTGAAAAATGTACTCTCTCTCTCAAGCTGTCATCGTGTTTAGTGTAAGAACTGTGGAAAAGGTTTTACTAATACGGACCAGTGTGGTAACTTTCTTCACTTTCTTGTATTCGTGCAGTGTGTAAGTCCAACCTGATGCTGCATAAAACATAAAAGAAAGCTGCAGTTCACCAGAGGTAACAAAGTAACCTCTGTGGTGCTCATGGTCAGATTTAGGTTACATCTAGCATAGCAGAGATACATTTGCATTAAAGCTGATGATGCTTTGATTCATTCACTGAATTTTAACTTTATACAAACTGTTTACTGTCTAGCATGAAGACAGTAAACAGTGTATTGTCAGTGTACGGGATGGATATCAGCCAAGAGAGCTTGGTCAGCTGCAGGTCAGCTGATCACAGCCTGTAGTACACCTGCTGAAGCTCAAATTATAAAGTATTGTGAGCTATGATTCTTTTCCCCATGCTGAGCCACTTCATGGCGCTTAGGTTTCCCCCTCCTGCTGAATCCCACTGAATCCCACCTTGACTCTACTCATTTTACTGTCACCCGCTACCCTCTTTTTCAAGATCCCTTTCACTGCAGTTGTTTTACACAGCAGATTCAAACTAAGCACATTCAGTAGAATTAAGAAGTTGCTTCACTACTTCAGCTTTTACTGGAGTATTTTTAACACAGGTATCTATACTTCTACTTGAGTCAAGACAGTCTGTAACTTTGCCACCTCTGCTGTTCATATGAGGCTAATTTTAGACATTAGTTGCAGAGTAAGTACAACATACATAAATGAAAGATATGAGAAGAAACATGTTCAAAATGAGCAAAACTCAATTTTCTCAAAGTTTGCATCTGTGGCCACACACCATATTCATCAGAAGAAGCCCATCAGTCCACAGCTATATAAGGACATGCTGACCTCTGTAGAGGATGACTTCTTGCTTGTTTTGTTTTTTTTAATCTTCCACAAACAGTGAAAGCACTGAACGTGGAAGATAAGAGGAGTTTCTCATTGTTTTGCAGCGTGACTTCACAGCTCCTTTGGCTCTGTTGCTCTTTAGCGTGACTTTGCACATAGCCAGTCTGGTGACAGCTCAGCGTGAAGGAAAGCAGATCCATCCTCACTGATTCCTTTGTAACGAGAGGAGCTTCTCACTCCTTTTTGAGCTCTAACATTAACCAGACAAAGGAGAGCAAATAGAAGTATCTTGAGTCTAGAGGTTACCTCACCTCAGGAATTCTTGTTCACTATCATTTCTTTAGTTTTTTCTTGTATACTCACTGTGTTTGTGCTGCCTTTCTACTGTGACCAGCAAACATGAACTAGAGTAGTTAAAAGCTTATTGAACTTCATGCCTTAATTCAGATGCTTGAGTAGTAGCACAAACGTTTCAATTAGCACGTTAATTTGAAAGTAAACCTGTCATCCTTCCTGTACATCGTTCCTGATAAGAATCAGACGTGTGTGTGCACCAATTAGATCTCTCTTAAGTCTGCCGCGTTGTGGGGCTTTATCTTCTCTTGCTGATTTTCTGAAGCTTCCTGTCACTCTTCAGAAGGTCCATACAAGGTCAAAACCTTCTGACTCTGTCAACACTCAGCTGTGGAGTTTCAGTTACCGCCTGACTGCTGGTTTTGTCTCTCTCTTACACAAATAAACACACACACACGCTCAGTGGACACCCCTGCTGTCTTTACAATGACAAAGAATCCCTTTGCATATTTGTATGCAAAAAAATGTTAGGCTTTAGAAATCCATTTAAACTTGACTTCATGTAACTTTAATAAAGGCATTTCTACTGTCAAAAGGTTTGTGATAAAACTCGCACTGTTAGCTAGCTGGGACCAAATATGAAGAGCAACTGGATGAATTAAAAACCAAAATTGTGTGTAAACCATTATGACTTGAAGATGATTCTTGCTTTGAGCCTTCCCCCTCAGAGCTGAGAGGGTTAGCAGCAAAATGATGTGTTAAGTGTGGTTTATGCATCAGACACGCTCAGTACGCTACAGTTTTCAGGTTTTTACAGGTTTGATAGATATTTCAAGTCCGTCAAATGTTGGATATTCCAGCTGTTCTTGAATGCCTCACTGACTGTGTCACGTCTGGTTCTTATCTATGCATTAGCATCCTTTTTTGGACTTGTGGACTGTGGTATCCCGTTTGTGGTTAGTGAGTGCAAACAAACAGAAAATAGTTCATGAAACAGTTCTCTCTTGTAAATGAGTCTCAGTGGTGTTACCTTTGAAAATGGTTAATTTAGGGGGGAAAAAGCATTTGTTTTTTAAATCACATTATTTATAAAAGCAAACAGACTTGTTACTGGCAAGGCAGAGTTGTGATAGTTTAGTGTCAATAGTTTATTAGTTAAAATGGCAGCCCAACTAAATTAACTAATCAGTACAAATAAATGGGGGCCACTACACTGAGGAGTGCTCAGGGGTGCTACCCACTGCCTCTCAGATCAGACTCTAACACTAAATGTGTGCCAACAGTAATCTCAAAAAGCCCAGGCGAACTTAAGGATGGGCCACAGGTGCCCCTTATAGTCTAGCTATGATTGGCAAACTAGTGTAGGAATTCCCCCACTACAACAGAAAAAGCAGGTCTATAGTCACTATCACACCTAAAGCAAATTTAGAATCAAGTAACTTAATGTGCAACACCGTGAACACGTTAAACAAGCTGAAGCTGAAGCTGCTGTTGTGATAGCACTTTGCTTTCGTTGGCATGCTATCATGCTGACGTTTGCTCAAAGCAGGAGGCCTCACAGAGCTGTTGGCTTGCCTGTTGGGTCAGCCTTGTTTTTTTGTTGTATCCTTGGAGTGTTGTTATAGAAGTAGAGGCAAAAGTAAGAAGTCATTATGTGATATTGTTGTGTGTGTTTCTATGTTTTTATTCCTGCAACTGCCCAACAATGACAGGAATGTGATTTCCGTCAAAGTTTGTCCCCAGACCTTAGTGTAAGTACACAGGAAATTTGATGGAGCTTCGCTCACTGGAATGGATTGTTTATAGGATGATGAGCTCCAAGAAAACATAAAAAAATAAAAAGACTACAGTCAGCCCCTAAAGACAGCTTCACACTGATTGCCCCTTAAAGAATCTGCAGCACACAGTGTTGCTGTGAGGATGTGCTGTTTAGGAATCCCCTTTGTTCCAGCAAACTGACCTGAATGCAAACAGGCTGCATTTACACATGTGTGCACGCACAGTTGTTTCAAGCATGTGACATCACATTCCTGGCATGTCGCACAGCTATTGTGATTTGGAGGATATCGTATTCTGCTTAGAGTGCCGTCACTTCATTGGCGTTACATCTGACATGACAGGATGGCAATCATGGGAGGAGACAGAGAAGACTGACCGTGTGTGTGTGTGTGTGTGTGTGTGTGTGTGTGTGTGCAGGGTGGGGGTGGGGGGCAAAACTTCTGTTCATAATTTAACACAAGACATGTTGTGGAAGGGCTGTAATTCAAGCAACATGTATCCAGTTGTGTTTTAGAGTTAAGACTGATCTATGAACTCCACATTTTTAACAAGCAGAAAGCAGCTTTGTACAGCAGCCCAGTGCAGCCCACCCACAGACAGACCTTCATGAACTTGAAATGATTAACAAAGTTCCACAGACGTTTTAGAGAAAAGACAACGAGATAATAAAGGACATTTTGCAAAAATGGAAGCTACTTGAGTTACTTCAGTTTCAGTCCATATGGTTTTTTAGGTGTTTTAGGTGACTTTGAATGCAGCATGTTTGTTGGTGCCAAATGGACCAGACTGAGTATTTCATCTCAAACTGGTTTCTCGAACATAACAGAGAGATCACTCTTCTCAAATAGCTTCCACAGTCAGCAGATCCCAATCCAATGAGCTCCCTTTGGGAGGCGGTGGAATGGGCTTCATGGATGTGCAGCTGACAAGTCTGCAGCAACTGCTAGCATGTGAATGTAGACCAAAACCTCTGACGAATGTTTTCGGACAAAACCCAGTCCAACCCAGCAAAGTGCACCTAATGAAATGTCCAGTTAGTGTAAATTAGCTTTAGTTTTAATTAAACTTTGAACACATTTCTTTAACGAACCACAAATGTGTCTGTTATATTGACGCCAACCATAGAAGATTTCTTTTCAACAGCTAAAACCCTTTAAATGTAGGTAATGTGTAAGTTATAAGTAAGTATAATGGAAGTTTTAATCATACTGCACCCACATAATAAACACACGGTGCAGACACCACAACAAGAAGCTGTAAAGGCATCTCACTATATTCCTTTTTTTTCTGCGTGCTTTTAATAAGTACATTAAGAATTTTGTAGTGCAATAAAAACAAGTGTAAATTTCAGGTTATTTACCCTGTTGACATAATTTTGTGCATATTTCATCATTTAATAAATTTGTTTACATTTTTGGTAATAAATATCATTTAAAACTTTTGGAGGTATTGCGCTTACAAACAGAATGACATGCATGCAAACAAATAAGGAAAAATCTAGGTCAAAAATGACCTTTTAACATGTTCATTTAGTTCCACGCTTACTGTTATTTACATAAAATCAATTTCACCCTCTATAAGGAAGATAAATATTTGAAACTGGTTGTTTGCAGTTGTTGCATTGATGTGTGTGTGGAGAGTATGGTAAATACAATAACGCTGTCGCTAGGTAACGTGCTCTTCTGTTGTAGCTGCTAAGCAGTAAGTTTATGGTATTTGCATTAGGTTTCAGTGTAATACTATAATGACTGTTATTATGGTTGCACTGAAACAGCAATTTAGTCTGAGACTTGATCCATCGCAGGGCGCTGTACGCAAACACACACACACACACACACACACGTGTCAACAGACTGCTAATTATTCAGCCTAACCCCATGTGCTGATTACACCTGTCACAGTATAATATTTTCTCTAAGTAATATTTGTCACAGAAGGAATTCACTTTAAATGGTAAATGGCCTGTATTTGTATAGCGCTTTAGTAGTCCCTAAGGACCCCAAAGCCCTCTACACATTCAGTCATCCACCCATTCACACACTGGTGATGGCAAGCTACATTGTAGCCACAGCCACCCTGGGGCGCACTGACAGAGGCGAGGCTGCCGAACACTGGCGCCACCAGGCCCTCTGACCACCACCAGTAGGCAACGGGTGAAGTGTCTTGCCCAAGGACACAATGACCTAGACTGTCCAAGCTGGGGCTCGAACCGGCAACCTTCCAATTACAAGGCGGAAAAAACACCAGAGAAACGAGGGAAAAGGGGAGTCTCTGTTCATCACTCTACACACTCACTGTACAAGAACAGCCTCTCTACAACATATTATTTGTGTTATTAACATGACATAAATATGATATCAATTGTTGGTAAATAGCGATACCACTATGCTCATTTGGTATAAAAGATTACAAATGAAAACATTTGGCTCAAACATTGTTGCGGACATACGGACATTGTTGCGAGAGCATACATTATATATGAGAGCGAGTGAGTTTTGGCTTATGTGTAGTTTCTGAAAGGCCCATCACCTCGCTTCTGTTTACTGAAATATCTCTGCTCAGACTGCCCACAGCAGGCCAGAACGACCTTCAAGCCTCCAGCCGGTCTACTGCTGCACCTCATGCTCCTCACTGTGACTGCATTGCTCTCAATGAAAACCAGAGGCTCTCCAGCTAGAGTCAGAGATTTCAATGCTCTGTCAGCAAAATATTCGTAACACACCCTCATTAGGAACATGACATCATAAGTACAAGTAAAACACAGAAAAACAGTAAACAGATGTTCTGTTGCTCTCTGAGCAAGAGCTCAACCGTAAGTGACAAGAGTCGTCGTCTTAGCCGTTTGGATTTAACTTTACCGGTAGTTGAACTTTTTGTTTGTGAATTCTCGTGTCATAACAACGAAAAAGTTTAACTTTGACAGATTCAGCTCTGGTCATGTTGACAGGCTTCCTGTGGTGGACATTGATTTAGAGGCTGAGAAGAGTGCAAATGCTTCAGTTCATGGCCTCAGGGAGCCACATCTTCTCAGGTTTAATCTGGGCGCCCGGAGGGAATCGAGTGTGTGTGTGTATGTGTGTGTGTGTGTGTGTGTGTGTGTGTGTGTGTGTGTGTGTGTGTGTGTGTGTGTGTGTGTGTGTGTGTGTGTGTGTGTGTGGCAGGCATGCTCATGTGTTTGACCCTGCTACACTCAGCCTCCCACTGTGCAACCAGATGATGATTAAGATCATAAGGTCTCCACGCCGCCTCATCATGTTCACTTTTGCTTGGCTTTTTCGTCCACAAATCTCATGTTTTGGGGGTTGGCCTCTGACCACAACTAGAAAACTGCATGAGGAGTCATCTGGTCAGGATTATCAGCTGGTACTGGCTGAAACGTCAGTCAACTAGCATATTTGAAGCTCTTTAGACACATTTAGGTTGTACTCATCAGTACAAAAAGTCAAGCGGTATTTCATTTCATTTTTGTTTTCCACATTCTGTGATGTCTTCCAGGAAAAACATCAAAAGTTAAGTTCTACGTAACCATTTTTAGAGGAATGATTTTTTTAAATTTATTAATCAACTGAAATGGGCCTATGAATCATTCAAGCGTGCAAAAAGAACACATGGGATGAACCAGTGTAGTGTCTAAACATAACAGGCAGCTTAGCAAACGACCAGTCTTACATATCTTTAGGCGCTCTATCGCTAGCAGCCTTTCAAAGCAACACATAATTGTCATGATGCACGCTCAATCATCCAGGTAAGTAAATCCCAAAAGGTTGATTCTGTTCATCTGGACGTAGCGTTTTCAGTGGGAGAAGCGTGGAAAATGGTACTCTGATCAGTGGTTGTTGATCAATGGTCATGACAATTTGCATATTAATGGTCAAGGAACTGGCCTCACAGCCCATTGTTCATTCAGTGGGCTAGTTTCAGTTATTGTGCAAAGGTACTGTTTATAAGGTTGGGGAAACCTGCAGTCAGCTTAGACTGAACAAGTCACTTGGATGGGTGATGAAACGTTTCTCCCAGTGAAAACGCTACATCCAGATTTGTTGTTTTTTTTTACTTTGATCTGTCACAGATCTGTCAAAGTGCACATTTGAAATTATTGGTTCAGTATATATGGAGGAGTGAGTTTCTACAGGCATCTGTAAAACAAGGTGGAGACTGTGTCATAGTTTGGGGCTGCATTTCAGCTTGTGGTGTTGAGGATCTCATCAAAATTGGTGTAACACATTAAAATACAGTCGGATTTGCTGGTCTTGTCAACACTGATGTAATTATGAAATTTAAAAAAAATTATGAAAAGTACCCTCACATTTTGGTCTACCCAATAAACCATCAGGAAAGCATCTAGTTGGCAATAGCTTAATTTTTCAGCGTGACAATGATCGCAAACCAGGTATGCTTTCACTGTGTGAAAAACACACAGTGGAACACTGTCAGTCATTGACTGGCCTGACCAGAGCCTGGACCTCAGCAATGGAAAAAAATCAGCCAATATTTAAAGAGCTTTGAATGTCCTTCAAGAATCTTGGAGAACTATTCCTGAAGACTACTTAGAGAAATTACACAAAAGCTTGCCAAAGAGAGCTCAGGCTGTGCTGAAGATTAAAGGTGGCCATGCTATAATATGCTTGTTTTAGCATGACCAACTTTATTCAATAAGCTTGTTAGTATAGAACAAACTTTTATTTTGCCTTATACACTATACTTCCATGTCTATCTGGAAATGTTTCAGTAAATCGCAGCACCTATTTTTCATTTTCTAGGAAAATATGAAGAACTGAAGCCTGCCTCAAGACTACACAGCACTGTATGTAAAACATGTAAAATCTTAACCTTAAAAGCAATTTAGAGCTGTGAAAATAAACATAACTGACTATAGTCCCTCTAAAATGTAGTCAAGTACAGGACGATCTAAGTGATACAAAGCGGAAATGCTCCAATGGAGGATAATTCCTTTAAAACTGAAACTGCCATTCATATTTACTTTCTGCCACTGGGTGAGGCAACCTTGACCCACTACTGGCTCAATCGATCGTGGCTCAAGAGTTGGGAAGTTCGCCTTGTAATCGGAAGGTTGCCGGTTCGAGCCCTGGCTTGGACAGTCTCGGTCGTTGTGTCCTTGGGCAAGACACTTCACCCGTTGCCTACTGGTGGTGGTCAGAGGGCCCAGTGGCGCCAGTGTTCGGCAGCCTCGCCTCTGTCAGTGTGCCCCAGGGTGGCTGTGGCTACAATGTAGCTTGCCATCACCAGTGTGTGAATGTGTGTGTGAATGGGTGGATGACTGAATGTGTAAAGGGCTTTGGGGTCCTTAGGGACTAGTAAAGCACTATACAGATACAGGCCATTTACCATTTTACTTAACCCCACATCTGCAGAGTAAATAAACTGAGTGTCGAGCATGAGGTCAGCTGTGTTGCTGATTCATCAGCTGTTCCTGCTAATTAGATGGCAGAGTGAGTCATGTGAGTGTACTGTCAAAGTCTGCTGTTTCGTCACACAAACAGCAGGAGCTCCTATTTAATGTTCAACTAAATGAGTGGTCGTGAGTTACTCTGTGTGTGTTAATGTGTGTGTACGTGCAAACAAAAAGGTAGTCGCGTGTGCCTCGTCACTGTGTGTATTTGTGTGGAGCTCCTTACAGCTGGGCTTCAGAATCTCTGGAGGGGTCCTATTGTTAAAGACTTCCTGCAGAAATCCAGCAGGGCGAGCAGAGGAAAGGGAGGATCACAAAAATATGGAGGTTAAATAGAAAAAGAACACTTTCAGCTGTAATCTACAAGGACTTTTTTTTTACAACTAGAAAATGTAAATTAGCAAGCAGTAAGATGCACCAAGATTTTTCTTCTTGATCTGGCGTAGTAGTTTTACAAGTATCTCTTAACTCTAGCTTTTCTCTAATTCAGCTAATGAAAAATTAACAAGCGCCTTCACATGTGTCTGTCTGCAGCTCAGTGCAGAAACAGGATCTAAATACAGAAACTACCTGAGAGATGAGAAAGTGAACTAAAACAGTAAATTTGTGGACTTTGGAGCTTCAGATCTGAATAATCCTCCTCTGCAGGTTTCTCACTTTTGCCATAAACACTTGTTTTTGCGTGACTTTAAAAATAGATGCTATAATTTCTGTAGTTTCTTCCTTCCACTGCTACGTTTTCTGTATCTGGCTGATCCTGCAACAAATGACTTGATTCAACTGAGTGGATGTGATAACACAGGCTTTCAGTACATGCATTCAAGCCTCTGTACTGGAGTGGAGTTGCTCTTTGGTCAACTGCATAATAAGTTGTAGATGGATTACCTCATTGTTATGTTTATTATTCGTGTCACTGTGAATGGGGCAAAAGCGTAGCGCTTCCTGTAATTGTGCGGATATGGAGCAGATGTTGAAACTGACATCGTTTTTGCTGCTTTCTTTCGCTCGCCTCATTATTCTTTCATCTCATTATTTCTTTTTTGTTTTCTTTAGCCTTATTTCACTCACTTTAGCCTCCGAGCTAGTAATGTGCTGCGATTGCAATTGCAATGATTTGCAGCGAGCTTCTGTTTCACCCGCTGTTCAAGTTCACAGCAGACTCCCCCCCAAAAAAGGGAAGAATTAGCAAGAAATTTGGTATTTGACCTTTTACCCTCCATTTATTTCCATACAGTGTGGCCTTCTTGTCTGATCTGGTTTCTTTTTTATGGAAACAAACTGTGAGAAAAATGATAGAAGCTTCATTTTCAAGCCATTCGCATCAGATCCCAAAATTGTGACTCTGTTTTATCTCAAGCCACTCTCAGGCTGGGTTCAGCATATCACAAGCCATTAAATGTAATTATATTTTCTCTGGCACTGCTCTCCAGTGAGATGTATTTATTACAACAGGCAACTGAGATATTATATGAATTGCTTACTACACTGCTACAGTCTGTGGGGGTGCTGTCGTTAAAGAGTGCACGCATGTGTATATGTGAGAGCACTCATGCGCATTTATATTGGGGAATGAGGGTCACTAAGGGTCACCCATGTGCCCACTCCAGAGACAGGAAATGGCTCCAATATGGCCTTCCTTGAACGCTTTTTTGAGTGATTTAGGCTCCTTGTCAGGGCCAGAACTCCAAGATCAGGGAGCACAAATGTACAAAGTGAAAAATACAGATGTTTCATTTGGGCCATTTGAAACCGTCGATCTCTGGTGGGCTTCACCGAGAGTCAGGGGTTTATTAACAGTGTCAGTGGGGCAGCGAGCAATGAGCTGATATGTCAAGAAAAATTTATGTCAAGTTTAATGTTAACATATGTAAAAAATGCTGCTTTTTCTCCCTGACAGATACACCTCTAACCTCTGCTAGCTTCTTGTCTTTATCGTCATGTAAGACCAGATTATTTTCCATTAGAGCCGTCTTTTCTATCAGATTACGTTCTGTTAGAGTCTTTTAACATGTGTTTGTGCTACTGGTGGATTTATGTGTAGCTTTCAATAGCAACACCTGTTCACAGACTCGAACATGAAGATATGTTCTACTTCAGACTTTTTCCAGACCTAATGCTAGATGTTTATCATGTCTTGGACTGTGTGCAAATATGCTACTAAGATGGTCAGAGTATCTAACAACTATCTCGGCCGTGATGGTTGTTTACACAGAGCATATTTCCAACCATCTGCTAAATCTAATTTAGGGCCATACTTAAGACTTCAGCGTCACGAAAGGGGGCCGAGTTTGTTACTTGCAGGCTGATTCTGACATGTTATGATTCTCTTAGCAGACACAATAAAATGTGAACAAAGCAGAGATGTTTTATTCAGGCTGGATGATGCTTACGCACTCCACTGAAGTATTTTGGGTGATTGTGCCTGTATATTTTCATTTTGTTATATTTCTCCTCCACTACATTGTAGTTCAGAGAAGAATGCTCTAGTATTCATTTGACAAAAACTGTACAGCTGCTTATATGAAAAAAATAAAATATATATTACTGAGGCATATATACCATTTATTTGAATCATGTTTATTCACACAAGCCCTTCTGCTACAGGGGTTGATTTGAATATTTACATTGCCTGGCACTTTTACAGTGAGAGATCTGACTTCCTTCACTGCTATCGCTAATGTACAATTCTTAATACTCAAATTAATTCATCACGGTGGCCTACAATCTTCCTTCATTCAAAATATATTTATTTAAAAAACAGAAATGGGACTCAAACGTTGGAGGTAAACAAACGTAAAACCTGAATTTTTATCAGTTAATGTAAGTTGCACCCGTTTCACTCATTTCTTTTAATACTTTCTTAAAAAGAGGTTGAATTGCTTTGATGAGATAAATGAAGATAAATGATATAAATAAACATTAATAAAGGCTAACAATGTAAAAAAAAAAACAACCCAACACTCTAAAATAAAAATGTAAAAATGCAAAGGTTAGCTTGCACATGTTAGCAAGATTTGCTAGGGGGGTTTACCTTTAACATCTTGCTATCTAGGTTCACAGCTGATATATCCATGTCACATTCATACCACAACAACAAAACAAATGTTTTGGCTTACTTTAAAACAGAAATCTCGCACTGCACGGCTCAGCAGAGCATTAAAAATAGAGGAACCTACACACTACCTGACACACTACTGGTTACACCTCACTGGTTACACCTCACCTACTGGGTTTAGGTTTGCTTTTGCTGTCAGATCCATGTTGTCATGTTTTTTCCCCCATATTCTCACCTTACCACAAAATGTTGCAGCATAAGTCGAGACTTGTCAGACCAGTCTACATTTTTCCAATCTTCTGTTGTCGAATTGTGGTTAGGTGTGAACTGTAGCATTGGTTTCTTGTTGTTAGCTGACAGGAGTGGTCTTCTGCTTCAAGGCTTAAAGTATTCTGTGTTAAGGAATGCTTATAACTAATGGTTATTTGAGTTGTTGTTGCTTTCCTATCAGCTTGAAGCAATCTGGCCATTCTCCTCTAATCTCTGGCATCAACAAGACATTTTTGACCAGAGAAGTTCTTGTTTGTAAAATCTAGACTTGGTTTTGTGGGGAAATCCCAGAAGATCAACAGCTTCTGAAATACTCAGACCAGCCAATCTGGTACTAACAACCATGCCACATTCAGAGTAACTTAAAATGTCTAAATTCCTAAATGCTGCTGCAATGTGATCGGCTGTTTCAATATTTGCCCTATTTGTCTTGATGAATAGCTGAACAGGTGTGAGTGCGTATACACCTGAACCTGACTTTCATTTTACTCTCAAACACTTCTTTTTTAGAGCTTTTACTGAAGCAGCTTTTTCATGTCACTTTTTAATGGTCAGAATTGATTCATTTTTGCTTTTCTTAGATGTAAAAGTAGCTTATGTTAGATGCCCAGCTCTTCCTATCCACAAGCAAAGCAGTTCCTTTATTATTTCCATTACTCAGTAGTGTATTAATCATTTTTATATTTGAGTGTTTCCATTTCCAAATTATTCTTTAAAAATGTACACCACGTTTTATCTCTACCACAGACTCCTTTTTTTTGGAGGAATTTGTTTTATATTGCTTCTATTACTTATTTTAATTAATACGTGTTTTTTCTATATGTTTGGTTCAACTTCCCTGAATCAGTGTTGTTTCCTCAGTGGACTCATTTCCTCACAGTAATCCACAGCTGATAATTGTATTCTTTGTCTCCTGTTGTTGTTGCTGAATGTGATTCACAAGTACTGTATTTACAAACCACTTCTTGATAACCTTGGGTGTCACTGATTGTAGATGAGCTATCCAGAATTTGACGCAACGTGGGCTGAATAAATCGTCTAACCTAATGAGACATGCAGCCCAGAGAGTGAATTGCTTGCTTTCCTCATTACCTTTCAGGAACTCTTTCTGATAATAATCACGGCGCTTAATGAAATAAGAGCTAAGGGAGCCTTTTCAAGAATGTTTTTTAAATGACCTCATCTTAACCCAATCAGGCCCAATCAATTTTATAAAAATATTTACACCTTTCCTGTTTTCAGGAACTTGAATCATGTTTTCAGTCATGTTTTGTCCATCTTCTAAAGCTACTTTTTTAAAATACAAAATTACCCTTTTTGAACAACAAAGTATATAAAGGCATTTTTTAACTTAATATACAAACAGTTTATAAAGCCTTTTAACTGAAAAAGCGGATTTTAAGGAAAGTAATTAAAACCTTTTCCCAACATATAAAGCAGGTTTTCATTGGACTGTAACAAGTCCAGTGAAAAACTAAGTATACACTTAGTCCTTCCATAGGAATAAAGAGGTTGGGAATCCAGTCCAGTGAACCTGATTAATTGATCACTGATGATTAATTGATCAACAGGACAATGATCCCAAGGATCGAATGTACAACCAAAAAGGTTGGAAAAAACCATATCAAGATGTTGCAACGGTTCAGTCAATGCTCAGACCTCAGCCTGACTGAACTGTTGTGGTGGGATCTTAAAGAACTGTGCATAAACCAATGATCACAAACACCAATGAACTGAAGCAAGGTTGTAAAGAAAAGTGAGCCAGAATTCCTCCACAGTGATGTGAGTAAGTTCAGGTTATTGCTACTGAAGGTGAATTTAGTGGCATTAACATTACAGTATAAAACTTCACTATAGATTTTTGACTTTTTTAATGCTTTTTGTGTTTCCATATAAAAAGTCCTCCAACTCATTTTTTTTCTACAATTAATTGATTCTGGAGGTAGAAAAATATACAAGAGTACATAAAAGGTGTGCTTTTATTTAATGGAGTTAGACTAGTAGATATGTCTGTTTGTTGTCATTTGTATAATGTCTTCTTGACCTCATAGCTGGGAAGTCACAAGTGTAACTAGCATGAATAAAGTGCATTCTATTTACGTTTTGGGCATGTGAGCTCATTTATATTATTAGTTCCATATGTGGCTTTTCCACTAAATGGCACAACACATGCCATAAAAAAGATGATAGTCCAGCTGCTCTTACATCACCGAGGGCAGTGATGTGCAGTAAATGGGAGTGGAGCAAGGTTATAATCCAAGATGCATCTCTCCCAGTGATGAGTAACAACAATAATAACCAACATAAAGCTGCTAAAGGCAGCAGTCAGCACCCTCATGCTTAAAGATGCCAACATAGGTAAGAAAATATGAAATAACTTGTAAACAGAATAATAATAACCTAGTTTATAGTTTGTTTGTTTTTTTATCATGCACATAGTCTAAATTTAGTATCAGTGCGTTTTCATGTGAAAGAAAAACAATCAGTGTTCATCATCATACACAGAGAAGTTGAGGTCAGCAGGGGGAGGACATAATCAGTCTGATCATGTTTCCTACGCATAGCCTGCCACCTTGTGTTGAGAATCTATATTAAATCATATAGCGTTTGAGCTAAGTAAACTCTCCAATGTATAGTTTGCATTTTTTTTTCCTAAATATAATACTAATGTGTAGTGCAAATTGCAATACATGTTGCATATTACAGTTTAAAAATTAGCTTGGGTCTTGCTACAATTAAAAGCTGCAGTTACCAGCACTGCTTGATCAAATATTTAAATAATTTAACTCATCAAAGCACCTCAGCTGTGGTAATAAGTAAAGAAATAGATGAATTAATTAAAGTATATACAATAGAACTTTAATTTAAGCATATATAATTGTTCCCAGGTCAGAATTTTTTTAAGTGATCTATTGAAGGTGCAATAATCAAGTGTATATAACAAGAGAATAGATCGTAAATGCCATTTTTTATATCATTATTTAATTTTTTTTTTTTTTAAACCCCACCAACAACACTAATATAGAAGTAGGCTAATTCTTCATACAGTAAAAGTTCATAGATGACCAGCTCTGGCTATTTTTTACATTTTTTTCCTAGACTGTGCCCGCCTTTATGATGTGTTATTTGGTTTCCTTTACTCGTCATTACAGAGATTAAATAATGTAATGATTAAGACAGCCATTTTTAAATTTGTATCTAATTGTTTGCATTGAGTTTCTTCCTAAAACGCTTTACTCAACATCCATTGTTTTTGTTTAAATTAGGGCTCTATAAAACCGGATTTCCTCTGAATAGTTCATAGCCTTTGTCGTTAAATGTAATCAGTTTATGGGGCAGCTCAGAGGTTATGTTGCACATATTTCCCGCTGCGCTCTGTTGAATGGACGAGGCCGGAGGCGTCCGCGGATCACTCCAGGCCACGTTTTAACGTCACCTGCCACCATGTTGGATCCGGAAGTGGGCAGAGTCTGCAGGAATCTCGAGCCCAGCTGAACGTTAGCCGTCGGCTTCGCTCGATCGGTCCACCGCTTTCCGATTTTCACCTTTAACCTTCAGGTTACATGCTGCGTGGCTCTCTTGCTGGTCGACGTCGGCGCCTTTCTTCGGATTTTATCGTTTTTCGGCATCAGCTATGACTACTCTCACGCAGAGAACATCGGGCCTCGTCCAGCGGCGGACCGAGGCCATTCGCAGCGCCGCCGCCGAGAAGGAGAAGGAGTCCGGCGGTGAGGAGGACGAAGTGCGCCGCGGGGAGGAGGAAGACGACGACAAAGGGGACTCAAAGGAGACCAGACTGACGCTAATGGAGGAAGTGTTGCTCTTGGGCCTCAAGGACCGAGAGGTGAGCGCTGTTTTGCAGTCCAGCTTAGCAGACTGGCTAGTAACTTAGTCGCTACACTTGACATTAGCTAATGTTAGAGTTTACTGTGCGTCACCAGTCGTGGTTGTCAACAAAGCTAACTCTGGTTTATTAAAGCGCTAGTTAAAAGTTTCCCAGAATGCTGTGTTCATGTAGCACATCTGGGAGTGTATTGATTCACAGTGTGTCGTTGCTAAGCTTGCTAGCAGATGTCATGTAGCTTGTATTTAAGCGCATCGAAATGTTTTGCGCTGCGTTTTGTTGTTGGCTCGTAAGGTTACAGAAAAAGATGGGGGGTGGTGGAGAGTGAAAACAATTATCCGGTTTGTTGAGCTTCTTAGCTCGGGTTTCTCCAAGCGTTCACTTGACAACTCGCCAGCGAGTCACCGCTTTCCTTTTTATCTCGCTTTGCTTCAGCTCCTTCCAACACGTCAGCTAAGTTAGCGAGTGTTTTTTTTTCTCCACCCAGGGCTACACGTCTTTCTGGAACGACTGTATTTCTTCCGGCCTTCGAGGCTGTATGCTTGTAGAGCTGGCTCTCAGAGGGAGGTTACAGCTGGAGGCGTCCGGTGTGCGAAGGAAAAGCCTGCTGGCAAGAAAGGTGAGAACTATTATATTGCGATCAGATGTTTGTGCGTGTGTGTAGGGGGGAAAGGACCAGTTTGTCCGGTTAAATGCTTTGACGTAGTGGACACTTGACACTGTTTGCTTTTCTTCTGACGAAGAAGGAAGCATTTTTTTGTCGGGAGGTTTACACCTAGTTATCTACGTAATTCCTCCTCACACAGGATGTGTCTACATCACAATTCCACAGACAGCAGCCATCATTATTAAAATGTTTACCTTTCTCTGGCAAGGTGATCTGCAAGTCAGATGCTCCAACAGGAGACGTGCTGCTGGATGAGGCCTTGAAACACATTAAAGAAACTCAGCCTCCAGAGAATGTCCAGAGCTGGATAGAGCTACTGAGTGGTGAGATAAGCACTGCTGTATTTGTTAGCCAAACCTAGTGGTGATCTGCTTATTGTTTCACCTTTTTGGTCACATAGGTGTCTAAAATGTTGGGGCGGAGGAGTACTGCTTGCTTATGTGCAATGTAATGTCAGATTTGTCAGTAGCAGGATTAATTGATTTTTAAAATTGTTTTAAAAACACCTTGTAGTGCCCCAAGTGGCAATTGTTGGAAATACAGTAGATAATTAGGGATGCACCAATCTGTCAGTAGATGTCAGTCTTGATGTTCGTTGTGTGAGATGACATTCACCAATGGCAGTAGCTAGCATTTATCTGTAGTCCCAAAACTTTTCCAAGATGGATAAATATCAAAAGACCGTGTAATGATGAAGATTTATTACACTTTAAACATTTATTTTTAATTAAAATACATTTACATTTTGTGCACTGTCACAGTCTGCAAAATGTAACAAAATATAACAATGGGTGCATCCTTTATAATAACAACACAGGAAGCATTTTTGGCTCCTGTTCTCAGCTAAGAACCTTAAAGGAGGAAAATGACCTCGGCATGCACGTCATTTATTTTGTTGCGTCTGAAAGCCGATCTCAATGTTGTCACGTAGGCGAGACCTGGAATCCGCTCAAGCTGCACTATCAGCTGCGAAATGTCAGAGAACGTCTGGCCAAAAACCTGGTGGAGAAAGGTGTCCTCACCACAGAGAAGCAGAACTTCTTGCTTTTTGATATGACCACACATCCGCTTACCAACAGTACCATTAAACAGGTATGCAAATGTTCACTTTGTTCTGCAATCATGATCAAAATTTTGATTCAAGCATCATTGCATATCATTAGTGGGGGAGGTTTGTGTTTTTTAGTTTGCGTGCAGGAACTGTCAGCTATTTAGGAGCATGTTAGTCACGCCCTCAACTTCATTTGATAGAGGTTTGACCTATATTTGCCCTTCACTGGATTCAGTTAAAGTAGAGTTGACAAACTGCACAAGTATCAGTGCAAAAGGGGTAATATTCCCCTCTTATATATTCTCTCATATTTTAGCTGGATGGCAAATCATTTTCACTTCATGGTTGTATAATTAACAACCTTGATTCTGGTCTAGCATTAAAGCAAGCAGCTATAGGAGGACAAGAAGTCTGGCAGCCGTATATGCTTATTAGTTAGCTGTAACATAACCTTCTATGCAAAAAACCAACTGTTTAGCTTCCGGCCTAGAGAGGCTAAAGCAAACTTCCTGTCTGACTGATGAAGGGGTTAGTCTTGCTAAACATGAAGCTACAAATGTGACTTTTTAAAAAAATGTTTTTATTTTAGTTATTTAATTATTTATTTTGTTGTTTATGATATTTGTATATGTGCAGAACTGTGTGAACTCTGGTTTTATGTTAAAGCGCTTTATAATAAAGGTAAGGTGTGGTACAGATTCCGAGTTAGAGCCTGAATAGTGTAATGATCTAATTGAATCTAATTCACATTAATTCTAACTATAAAACTCTATAATATTTACTGTTACTACCTGCAGCGCCTTGTCAAGAAGGTCCAGGACTCTGTTTTGGAGAAGTGGGTCAACGATCCCCATCGCATGGACAAGCGGGTTCTGGCCCTGATTCTGCTGGCTCACTCATCCGATGTTCTTGAGAATGCCTTCGCCCCGCTCCAAGACGAACAGTACGACCTCGCCATGAAGAGGGTTCACACTCTGCTAGAGCTGGAGCCCGAGAAAGAGAGCGCTAAGCCCAATGTCAATGAACTAATGTGGGCCGTGGTGGCCGCCTTTACTAAATGAAAGCACCTGATTGGTTGGACTGAAAGGTGGTCTGTATTATTTAATTGGTTGAAGGACTTAATGAGACAGACTTCACTCTAATGAGACAATCTGTTTTGGTTGGGGAGCTTGTTTAGACATCTCTTCTGGATGATATTTTGGTGGTAGTCCATATTAACACACAGTCTTGATCGGTGGTGGGCTTCACCAAGCTAACAGTGGGACGGGCTAGATGACTCTCTAAAATGGAAACGACTGGCTGCTTTCACACAAGTGAGGTACATCATCTGCCACTGCAAAGGATATACTTATACAAACATCAACACTACATACAGGTGGGTTTCTATTCGTTAGATGACATCGGAGAGCGCAGTAGCTGGCAACAGTAGTCATGGTGAATATGAAGATATTGACTGGGGCCAAGTTTCCCTTCAGCGCAGAGGAAACGTCATCTCTTCATCACTTCAAGATCTCCATACCCTGCCACATGCTAACGCGAGGACAAAGGATGAGCAACGCTCTTTCTGCTCTCGCAGGTCTCCCGCTTCCACCTGTTCGTTTCCACTTGAGTTAAGAACACATCTCTGGGTTCCCATTATTACAGACTACCTGACTGTGTCAGATTCATTTTGTCCTTGCTTTAATTTTTCTTTCCTCCTTTCCCCTCAATGCCTCTTGAGGGGGAAAGAGGGGCTAAACACAAGTTCAGTTCCTTCACCAGTAAGTGTGAGATCATTCGGCCCTTACAGAGATTTAAAATGTGCAATCTAACAAAGCTCTCATTAGTTTGCTGGTTTTTCAAGGGTCCATTCTGTGTGTAGAGAACGCAGCTAGTCTTCCGTTTCTGTTTATGTTGCTGATCGATGCTTGGAGTAGCCTGCCATTAATTAACTATTTTGCACAGCTGCTAGCCCTGCAGGTAGGTTAGTATTTATAGGTGTCTTCTCGGGTTGTGTAACCCACTTGTGACAAAGGGATTTGATCATTATAAACTTTAGAAACTATGGTAAAGGAGAAAAAAACGACAACAAAAAATCTCAATCCAGCTCTATAAGTATAAAAAATTTAAAAAAAACAAAAAAAAAAAAATAATTCCCTTGGTGATTAAAACAAATGCTCCTGCTACTTATATTTCTAAATGTGAATCAAGATGTAAAGACGCAGGGGGGGGGGAAAGAGTAGTGATTGAATTTGGATATTTAAAAAAACCCTCCGTGACACTTACTGTGATCATTAGTGTTTACTTATACATATTAAGGAATTGTTAGCCAAGCAGGTTAGCTATTTTAGTTACTACAAAAACATATTTTCTCACTTAAAACTAGTGGTATGTAGACATAGAAGTGCTATTTAGGTTTAACAATATTTTCATTTCCCTGAAAATTGACAAAAAATATTAGTTGAATTTCCTTTTGTCATCGTAGTTAGTATAAAAAAAACCAACCCAAAAACAAAACAGAAAGTCAGAGGCAAGTCTTGTGTAGGAGTTTCCACACATGACTAATCGACAAGCATAACCTGTTTGCATTTCCTCTGAAGAAATCGTCCTGACATGATCATGTGATTTATTCCAGTTGTTACTTTTAGAGGTAAGTGAGAAAATGTGTTGTGCAGTTATGGAAAGTCTTGACTTTCCATGTATCTCAGCTTATTTGTCATTTCATGATTACATGCTCTTTTTGTTCTGTTTAATCAGCCCCTGTGGGCATGTTGTATGGTTTGATACATGGAAATGATGGCGGAGGTTACATGGGGTCTTGGTAAATCCCTGTTTATGACTGAAACATCTTAACAACGTCTAATGGAGAGGAAATGAACTCCAAACACGCTTTGGTCTGGGAAAAACTTGTTTCATTGTAAAATTATGATTATAAAAACACCGTCTGATCAATGTGGTCTGTGTATGAAGTTACATCGCCTGTTTTTATTTTTGCCTTTTTTCTACCTGCACAGTACCAGTGGGTATGAAGAACTGTTGAGACACGTTTACAGCAACAAGATCATGCTTGTTATCGGTGGAGGGCTGGGATGTTTGTGGATGTAGCTACAGAGAAAACGGCTTGTATGTAATTATTAATCATTTTATGTGTACGGTCTAATTGAATTCAGTGAAAGGGATCTCTCCTATCCTCTATAATTCTGTATGCTTTTTGTATTACCACAAAAAAAATAAACTAAGGATCCTTTAAGTGCCTGAATTTATAATGTTTTGCTGCGGTTTTTCTTTCAGAATTTATGGTTAAAAACGGGCTTGCTCTTATCAAGATTTTGATTCCTTAGGTAGATCGTCTGATTCGCGTTCTTCTAATACTAGTTGGTAGATGAATCTCTTCAGTGAATATAAACCTTTGCAAGACTTGTTCAGTAATCAAAGGGAAAGAAAATGTTGGTACTTGTTTTCAGTGGTAGAAGCGTGCTTCTAATAATCAGTAGGTAACAAATAATTGATAATAGGTTGTAGAAATTATATTTATGACAGAAAGTTGATCAGTTTCTTTCTTCTTTAACTTAAAAGCCTACACATCAGTCCCTGAAATTCATTAACTAACATGAACCAATTTGTTACCTTTGTGGGACAGTTTGGGTTTTTTTTAGTGATCCCAACCAAGAAATATGATGCGACAGCATTTCCCATCAGACTAAACTTCTTTTGCAACTTCCAGTTGCAATGATTACAGGGATATCATGTTACCAAATCATTCTTTGTGAACTCTTCGCTTCAACTACACAGTTTCCATTACAAACATGGGAGTTGCTTCTTGCCTAACTCTTATCAGAAAGTAAATTATTTCTGGGATGTGCAGGTGAAAACATGAAATGAAACTAAGGTGAATCGTTTTATTGGGGGGAAAGTAACACACACAGAGTTCCCTGACGCTATTTGACCTTTAAATACAATGAAACTTGGATGCATTTTATATTTGTATTTTTAACAATAAATATAAATTTTTAATACGTGGGTAGTCAACTTTCTTTGAGGCCAGAAGAAGTTTGTGAACCACTGCTTTAACAGAAATTTCACCATTTTGTACCATATTGACAATGTGTATGTGAACTTTGTCAGATCGATGTATTTCACAGCAAACGTATTCTCAAAGTTGGAGAACACCGGCCTTCCTAATAGTGTTACTAGATGCTCAATTATCCAGATAAGGAAACCCCAAAAAGTTGATTCTCTACATTTAGGTAGATGTAGCGTTTTCCTCACTCATCCAGGTGACTTCATCAGTGTCAGCTGACTGCAGGTTTCCCCAGCCTTGCAAACAGCACATTTGCATGATAACCGAAACTGTCACCACTAGTCAACAATGGCCTGTGAGGTCAGTTTCATGATCGTTAGTATGCAAGTTGTCGTCACCATTGATCACTGACCATCGATCAACGGCTATGAGTACCATCCACAGAGAGTTGGGGAATGGCAGCGATGTAAGATGGTGAAAGATGTACGCTTGGTCCACTGGAAACACTACGTCCAGATGAACAGAATCCATTGTTGGTGGGAATTCGGTTTAAAATGAGTTAGCAGCAAAGCAGAGCTGTATAATGTTAAAAATATAAATACAGCTAGTTCTTAGACATGTAAATAAATTGTTATAAGACCGATTTGAAGGCGGAACGAATGCCAGCAGGATGAATTCTTTAAAACTGTCTGCAGTTAAGTACAGCCAAGATCCATTACTCTATGACCTAAACCTGGGCTGGGTTGTGGAACAGCTGGAAGACAGCTGCCTGCTGATGTACTCCAACACCTGTAAAGCCTTATGAGCCACGACTACGTGTTTGGAATCCAAAAGATTTTAAACGCCTAATGTTTCCAGATTACTTAGGTTTGCAGCACTTGGCAAGCAGATAATCATGTCCAATTTGTTTTGTTTTTTCCCCTGAATCTTAGATCAAAACCAGTTCCCAGAGAGACACATGATTGCTGCCTAACATTGAAATTAGATAGTTGGTGTTACACTCGTTGTTTTCATGCCTGCTACCACAATTCAGAATCCCTGCTGTGGGCGCAATAGCTCTGGATGTGGAGTTAGAAACCCTTTTCAATCTAGTCATAAGTTTGCTTGACGTCAGCTGCTCTTACAGAACCTGACACCGGCTGTCTCAAGTAACTAAAAACACAGCGCTTATACTATTTAATAACAGACCCACCATCAGTAAGCCTTCTAATTCAGTTTTAACCATTTTCTGATCATAAAAAAATGTGCATTGTTTGTATTCTTAACTACATTCACAAACTGCTTTCTGTCATACCCACCATACAAACAGATACTACACATGACCAAGTAATACATTTACTGAATGTATATCTTTTAATGAACTATTCATGACACACTTCCACTTATGCTGACATTTTTAAAATGCATTTTAAGTAGATTCACAGAATTTATAGATTCACAAGTGTCATTTCCTTTAGGTCCAAGTCAGTTAGTCTAAATGTTACACCTTAACCTATAACAGAGCCAACATGCATGAATGTCCACAGATAGTATACGGTGTATATACATGTGACAATCAGCATCTTTAGCAGATATAATCCATTCTGAAGCTCCTCTTCGGTCCAATTCGTCACCGATCTGTATCAGCGGATCAACAGCATCCCACAAGTTTTCCTCTGGAGAGCTTCTGTCTTCCTTTTTGAGTCCACTGCCAGTCCAAATCCAGCGACTCCAGCAAGATGTGTCCACAAACATATGTACATCCCACTTACGGCTACCATATTGCCACCAGTTATGAGTCTATATATGAGACCCTTCTTTAATGTTAGGCTCACGGCCAGTCAGATTTACAGTATACGCTTCCTCTTGATGAGCTCTCACATCATGTCTCACTTGACATTAGCGACAGTCTTGTAGTGCTTGATAAGTATTTCCAGCAGTTTGTATTTCCAGTAGAGTTCATCACCGGCTTTACGAAGCTCGCGTGCGCAGAGTTCAACAGCGGCAGCAGCTCCTGAGGGTCTGTCTGAGGGAAGAAGGCATCGGTTAGATCATATCAGTCGATTGCTCGCAATCTGTTAGTAAAATATCGGGCTTAACTAAAACTTCCTCAATCAGATCTGTTTATATATTCACCTTTGCTGGCCATTTTCTCAACGATAATAGTCCGAAAACGAGAAGCGCTTCACAGGATCGTTTTGCTTCTTACCGGTGTTGACACTTGATGTTCAGGAACAGGTTTGAACTATTGATAGCACAGACCGCCTTTTAAACATGCTATATACGTCACACACATGCTCAGAAAGAAATCCCCCGTTGGTCACGAGTCGACTTCCCCCTCCTACTACTTTGTTTACCAGCGTCTACAATCAGTAGTGTTAAAGGTTAAAATGGTTAAAACTTAGTATTTTTGCACTTTGCTAAAGATATATATCCATCCCTATATTTTTTTTCCCGATAGTCACATTTAAGAATAACACGGACAATAGAAATGGACACGTACATATGTTTAAAAAAAGTTAGAAGTCTTAGAATGAGCTCATAACCAAATGAAATAGAAAGGAAAACAACATCTGAAACAGTTCCACCGTGTCACACGAAGCAACATTTCATCAGACCAGTTTGTTAACTGCAAAAAGCTCACAAACCAACCATAAAGAAAACAGTACAGACTGTACGGCAACAGTTCACAGCCACACTTTGTGTCCTACCTGGCCGATAAGATTAGATATTTAGAAGCAGTGTTCTTTTCACCATGTACAGGACAGATATCATTGGACGTATTACATAAACACAAACACAGAATATTTAAAATAACCAGCTGCAGAAAATGTTTCTTTTACATCAAAACCTTGCATTAACCGGTGTCACGCAAGTTTCCGTGACTGAATTAATGCAAAAACAAACAAGGCCAACACCACTCTAATCACGTAACACACACCAGGCACGTGACCTGTTTACACTAGAGGGTGATGAAAAACTTGGTGACGTGGAAGACAAAGATATGTGCATTGCGCTTCTTCCTTAAAAGTGCACTATTTGCATTTGTGCTTAGTACAAACACCATGAACTTGTTTGGGCATACCTTCTCCTTTCGTACGAAATGGGAGGTACGAAAGTCGTATCACCTGACCACCGACGGCTTAGAGAGTTGCAGTATTATTTCTTTATTTAAGGAAAATGTATTTACTTTTGAGAACTGAGTCTAAACTTTAAGATTAAGAAATTTAGATTATTGAAAGTGCCACAATATAAATGTTTAATGTATGTGGCATCATGGGTCTGTTAATACCTATGCCACAATGTTTACTGTAGTCGGTCTGGTTTTAATATACATTCAGCGCCTCTTTATTAAACCTGTTCAGCTGCGAATCAATATCTCATCCAACCAATCACATGGCAGCGACTCATTGCATTTACGCATGCAGACAAGGTCAAGATTGCCTGTGAAAGGTCTAAGCCAGTATCAGAATAAGGAAGAAAGTTAAAGTGTCTTTAAACGTGACGTGGTGGTTGGTGTCTGACGGGCTGGCCAAGAAATTTCAGACACTGTTGATCTACTTGGATTTCCCCACACGCCTCCATCTCTGGAGTTTTAGTAAGAAAAAGACAAAATATCCACTCAGCTTAAAGCAAAAGAGGAAATTTCGGTCTCAACTCCCAGTGGCTTGCCATGATTAGACAACAGAATATTCGAAAACTGTTGCCTGGCCTGAGTCTTGATGACCGCAGTGTACCAATCTTCTAATCGTGCTTCCAGCCTCTATGCCACAAATAATCAATAAAGCCACACTGAAGGCACCTAATGAAGTTTCAGCTAAGTATAAGTCAGCAGTTTAGCCAAGTGGCTGCCAAACACATGGTGGGCCCCCCTTTAAAGGGTCATATAATTAAGAGCAAATTTAGATTAAGAGCAAATTTTAAATTACATTTCTGCATTAAAAAAAAACATATAGAGAGTGAAAAATTATGTACGATATATTTATGGTGAATTAAAAGCTGAATTATACATGGTATATTAAAATGTCATCATGCTACCTAAAAACAGGCTAAAATCACCTAAAAGCATCACATCATTTTAATGTCACTGCTTATAGCAGAAACAGGCATGTATTAGTATAGTAATATAGTTTGTATACAGTTGTATAATTCTATGTATATTTTTATGTCTATATATATAATACTTGTATGGCAATAAAGCAATTTTAAAGGTTAGCTGGAAAATGTCTTTATATTTTAATTACTGTACTACTACTATTACTGTAAACGTACTTAAATGGGGGAACTCTAAGTGGCACCACTGCACATTTCACACATGCTGCTAGTTGTCCACAGAGCTCAGTGGTCACATGGTTACAGCAGGCGTGTTGCTGCTGCTGATAACAGCATTGTTAAATATACTGGCCTTTTATTGCCGTGTCCTTAAGGTATATGTTTTGAATGTAAATCAACAGGCTTATCGTGGTTTCTCTCTTGTGCAGTCTTGTGACCTTTTGTATGAAAGTTTTTGTTGTTGTGCAACATCTCTGAGAGGAAACCACCCCATTAATGTTCCGCTTCATGGTTGGGGTGTGTGTGAATGATGTTGCTTTGGTGGAAATAAATAAATAAATTGGAAAACACATTGGCTTTTTGGGGCTTTCACGGGTAGGTTTGAAGTCGGTGCTTCTGTTATTTGTGATGGGAGCAGGTAGCTTGTGTGAACAAAAAAAAAAGAGTTGACAGGCTTTGACCTTTGTTTGTGTAAATACTGACAAAAGAAGCGTACACAGATGTGACATTAATAGTCAAGCTGTTCGTTAAATAAGCCGTTCATGCCATCTGGGTTGAAGTAAATTCAGATCATTTAATGTAAAAATTCTTAGGAAATGTGACTTTACCTAAAGGTATGCATATATTTATATGCAAATATTAAACACTCTTGTTCCCTGTGATATATATATAAATTAGCGATAATATTATAACTGTCGTATTCATGTGGTTAAAATGAAAATTATTTTAAATTAAGAATAAAATTTTGATTTATTAGATTATTATTAAAATTGATTTTATTTGTATGGTCTGTTTGTGAGACAGCAAAAACATGTAAATGGATTCTCAGTACATCTAAGGTCAGCTGGGTTTAACCTTACCCTGAGGTAAGTTTAATCTATGTAGGACCTTAACCCACAGCAGCCCATGCCTGATTTTTAATGTGTTACAAGGCACAAATCAAAAATCTTTGTGTCACTGGTTCTACTGGTTCTACTGGAATGCTGTTCCATAAGCGCCCACACTGGAAATTCATTTGCTGGTAAATCAGAACATCCAAAACAAAATTTATATTGGAATCATATAGAAACTTGAGTGAAGATACACCCCCTCCTTTTTTTGTCTGTGTAATTTATGGTTAATTCCTGTTCTAGATCAACATTATAGACATGCATGTGTCACATTAGTGCTTGTATGAATAAGTGACACAAATACCCGAACTATACTGACTGGCATGTGATGGGGAAAATCTGAAGTGGCATGTTTTAAAATTTATGAGAAATAGGACATCATAGCTCATTTACTGAGACTCATGTAAACACTTCAGTAAAGTCTGCTTCAGTTACTATCGTCACATATTCAGAGGTATTCAGAAAGAAAGAGGAGAGGCTCACCCACCTGTATGTTCTGACTTGGTGCAAAGTAAACAGTAACTGCAGCTGTGATACATATATGTGAATTTTTGCGTGTATTCATATAATATTTTTTTTACCCCTGGTTTTGTGTGTTCATGTTCTGTTCTTTTGTATAATTAATCTATTTGTATGTTGTATATTCATTGTTTGTTCAGTAAAGTACATTTATTTAAAAAAAAAAAAAAAAGTAACTGCAGCTGTGTAAAAGCGAAATGTTGCCCTCTGCTGTCCGTGACCTGAAGTACAACGTAGTTTTAAAAAAATGATAAACGAGAGTTGTGTGTCACTACAGTTAATATAATTACGTATGATCAGTGCACCCTTACAACCTTTGAAAAGTAAAACTAAAGCCAACTCAGCTAACTGATTAACTTATTAAATGAAATTAATTAATAACTGAACTTCCTTTGGTTGTTGACTGTTGTACGAAACAAAGTGAATACGCCACCTTGTGATGGGCAGATAATAATGATAAATAATTAGTTCTTTTTTCCTTTCTTTTTAAACGGTGAGGATATTTGTCCTTTTTGCCTGATGGCCCGTCCTATACTCCACATGCACATGTAGACACATAAGAACTCTTGTGCCTTTAATGTGCACAAGACACATAAACAGAATAAAGCCCAGCTACAAAAACCACGACACAGATAAAACCAATGAAATAAAATTAAATCATAAATATGAATCCTATCTGGTTTCTGGTTATTTAGGAGTTACACAGTGTAATAGCCACCGATAGAAAGGATCTAAAGGGATGGTTCAGTCCTGCACTTTGGGACAATGATGAATTGTCCATGAAGCTGAAGAGGTTGTTCATTAACATGGGCTATTTTTGATTTTTAGCAGTGAAAGGTTCATGGACAGTTAATCCATTACTGTGCTACTGCTGGTATTACAGTACTGCAAGGTTTTCCTGTTTGTCTACATTATGTTTATTTAACAGCTTTATTTACAGATTACGTTACAAATTAGGATTTCATGTTGTTTTACAGTGTACTACTTTTGTTTTATTTGTTGTTAGGAATCAACCCCCTCAAATGAACTACTTAAATCATGTTGAATTTTCTTGTTCTTCTTGTTCTTCTTGTTCTTCTTCTCATTATTATTATTATTATTATTATTATTATTATTATTATTATTATTATTATTATTATTATTATTATTATCGGACCAGTGTATACCACCTGTAAATACTGTAAGTACGCCCATCAGCCATCAGATGGCGGCAAAACCAAGCTCAGCGCAAGAGGTTTTTGGCGCTCCAGTTGTCACGTGACTGCGCGTGCGCCACTTTTAACGGGCTTCGCGTAGCTCTCGCCGACGGTCGGCACTTTCTCTTACTTGGTCAGTGTGTGTTTGCGATAAAGCACCTGTCTGTTGCCTGCTCCATTTACATGATGAAGAACCTTCATTTTAAGGATTTCTTCTGGGTGAGGTTTTTTCTTGTCTTTTTTGTTTGTTTGTCTTTCTATGAAGTCGTGATTGGAATTAGAAACATTTTATTTTTTTGATTCAGCTTCAGATGGTTTAATTAAAAAATTGTATTTTTGTATTGTATTAATTATTAGAAACGGGAATCCTGTTGAGGGATCTAACGCTTGTAAAATAGTATGAAAACAGGAGCATCAAAACTAAGCTATTAAAAACAGTTGATATGAACTGCTGGGTTTTTGATAAGCATTCACGTGTAACCAGACCGATATTTTTATCAGATTACGTTTCTCTCTCTGCAGTGTAAATAGTGTAAATGTAATTTCCTTTAGTGGAGTAAAGAGTAAACTTCATAATCCAGCAGATTAGAGTGGAAATACTGAGAGTACCAATAACTTTGCTTCTACGCAACATAAGCAAATATGTGTAGTTACATTTCACTACAGGATTTTTGCATTGTCTAAATATGGCCTCATATGGTGTATTTTAAACCAATAAAAAGTCTGGCAAGTTGATTACAAGCTGTTGCCCTCACCTTAACTAAATTACAGAGATGCCTAGTCCCAAACATTAATTAAACTCAGAGTCAATCATTCTGAAGCTACAGTGCTCGTTTATGTCTGTAGGGATGTTTAAACAAGTTTAGCCAGTCTGGCTGTCGTACAGTTTAGACCTGTGTGGGAGGTGTGGGAGAAGAGGTAGCAGAGGTACAGCTTTCTGTTTCTTTTAGGATATGTGTTTTGCTGTAAAACTGTCTGCTGTAATACTGTTTGTGCATCTTGCTGACAGAACTCGGACCTGACCTCCACTGTCGGGTATGATGCCATCATTCAGTATCTCAATGATGGCAAGAGGACATGCAAGGAGGTGGAGGATTTTATGAAAGCCAGGTAATGCCGTCATCCTTATATGTAATAATGGACAACTGATGGGATGTTTGGCTCTAACCAAAGTCTGCAAAACTGTGTTCAAGCTTTAGATTTACAGGCCAGTTGTTGCCATCGATGTATAACTGACTGCAAGATAGATAGATGTAGTGCATGTTTTGGCTGCAGGCATGCAATTACGATGAAGAGGGTGAAAAGAAAATGAACTCTGAGAATGACAAGTGTAGTGGAGGAGGACAGCATTTTGAGATTAAGGACAGTACTGGAATACAACGAATAAAGAAATTTTTTGTTGCTATAATCTAAAAGAAATCAGATAAATACATATTTTGATTATGAATTATATAGTCAGTATAAAAGCTTTTGAGAAACTTTAGAAAGGTTATGGCATGAGTTTTCGATTAGTGAGGATTATTGTGACTTCCATTGTTGTCTTAACAAAGTGGAAACACAAACACGTCCTACCGTCTTGTAATTTGTGCAAAGGGCACTACTGCAGTTATATGATTAAATACCAGAAAGTAGTACAATTCTGCTTTCTAAAAATTCTCCAAGGTTAATTGTGCGCACTGGAATGATGTGACGCATCAGGTTTTATAATAGAGACGTATAAACATTCACATCTAATCATTAATTCCTCTTCCTCTTATAATAATTAATCTGTCCGTGCTCTCCCACACACACATGCGCACAGCAAAAAAACAAAAACACCCCACACATATAAAAGTCCAGTGTGTAGTCAGAAACGTGACCTAGTGAGGTTAATGCTATGAAAAAAGGAGGATATTATGCCATAACACAACTGGACGTTTCCTAACTTGGGACTCAGCATTTTTAAACCGCAGCGGTTTAAAAAATATTTGTGGGAAGATTTACCAAAATAAAAATAGAGTAAGGAACCATGGTCAGAGTGTTTTGTGGGAAACGGCGGCAACAATCGAATTCTTTCAGCTTTTAGTTATGCAAAAACAAATTCTTCAGGACACCAAAGAGCAGCCACGACAGCCCGCCCTCCACACCAGACCATCTTTGGTGTGGAGGAAGGACTCAGGTCAAACTTAGTTTGAGAACTTTCTGGTTTAGGTTGTTTGAGTCACATGTTTTATGATTTTTTTGTAAATGGTGTTAACTATATCTTGATCTGTTGTTGTGTAATTATATTTGAGATGTGTTAGAGTTGCATTTTACTTTAAGTCTCCTATTAGCATTGCTTAGCAAATTAAACAAATTTTAAGCGGTCAGCACTATAGCATGGTTATGCATTTGTATAGTAAAACTGTATTCAGTTGTATGTATGTTTTTTAATATTTATCATTGTATAATGCATATTAGAATTGATTAATTATTTTCCATTTACTTCTCCAACATTGCTTAAATGTGCCTGTCAAAACTCTTCAGGGAAAGAACAGACTCCAATTATAACACCACACATGTAAATGTTGTCCTGTCTGTTTTGTATCAGTTAATAATTTAATATGTAAATTTATAACTTCTGAAAAATACTGATAGTGAAGCCTAAGGGATGTATAAATGTAAATTTGTGATTAAGCATTACCTTTCAGAGATATCTAGTATGGGTTTTGCATGTAAATTCATATACAGTCTGTTGGCCTGACTGCTCTGTTTGTTGGCCGAATCTTTGCATGTATGCTTTTACGCTGCCCTCACTCTCAATTGGTTGTTTCTTTCAGGGCATCGGTTGAAGAGAAGTATGCCAAAGAACTCCTTAGTTTGTCCAAGAAGGTGTGTGGACACAGTGAGATGAAGTAAGCGACCTCTGTGTTGATATGCTGTTATTATGTGCTGTATTTACAGGAAGCCTCACCCCTTCTAATGCATGAGTGGGTTTCTGCAGTACTGACACAGTACCCTGTAGTCTGGATTCAAGTGTAGTGCAGAAAGTAAGGTCAAAGAAAACAATGAGTCTAGTCACCAAAGCTTCTTGTTGTTGTTCTCAGTCTGTTTCACAAGTTGAATTTCAAAATTAAGTTTGAACTTCTGTAAAATTGACGGTTTGGTTCTTAATGTTGATGTAGTCAGATTTTATATGACACTGATGTTTTATTAGCAAGCCTAGTTCCTGTTTAATGAGTGCTCGCACTAATTATAGGAAGGAACGACTTAGCTATATAATTTACTTCTTGAAATCATAGTGCATTATTGATAGACTCATCTTTTAAAGATGTCCTATCAAAGGAGTTACTTGAACTGCATTAAAGGCATTTTTCATCCATGTTTTTACAGCAACCTTGAGATCAGTTAGAATGAGATAGAATCGATGTGTTGTCAGGTTGTACTTTCATTGCTCTGATAGTTATTTACAGCATTTCAGTTGATTTATTCTAGACAAATGAATTGGTGTTTTTTTTTAGAGTCAGACAGAACTGTCTGACTCATATTTCTATAATTAAAATAGTAAAGATGTTGCTGATTCAGAGGCCTGCCAGCCAGTTTCACTTTAGTGGGTAAAAGGAGGAACTCTATAGAGAAAAATGTTATTCTTATTTGGCAAGTGAAAAATAACAAATTATAACTTTTTAGACAGAATACACAATTCATAAGACTATTTTAAGACCAGTCATATCACAAACTACGACTGGTATCAAATTACATGTATTATGTCTTTAAAAGTAATTCATTTAACTTAGTAATTCTTTTAGAAAACCTCCACAAGACTTTTCCTTCCTCTTTTAAAATGTGAACATTTTATTTTCTCAGGTTTGCTTGCTTGTTTGCACCATAGATTGTGACAATTTAAATCCTTGTGCGTAGCTTATTTAGTTCTTCTTTTTTGGAGTCAAACCTAACTATATTTGGACAAGAAGATGGTATGCTATCAGCTAAATGCTACATCTCTGCTAGCAAGATGCACCAATAGACTATGTGGGTGCATTGGACAGACACGCATACATTTAGATTAGCCACATCAAGTTTATTTTATTTGCATGGCATGTTTAAAACAAAAGTAATAATAGAAAAGAGCAGGTTGTCTTTAGGAGGACCTCAAAGGCCTAGAGGTATAAAGACATCTGTGATATATTGTGAAGCTGATTCACGGAGGGCTTTAAAAATGAATAAACGATATGTAAATAAATCCTGTATTTCAGAATCAATTCAATTGTACTGTCAACTGAATTAAAACAGGACTGATGTTTTATCTTTATGTTAACTTGAGAAACTCAGAGTTGCAGTGTTTTCTACACAAGACATGATAGAGCTGTGGATGAGTGTTTCTAAGTATCGCCGAGGTTCTTCATTGGGCTGTCAAATGTGTCAGGTAGCTAGTATCATCTATGTAAAAGTGAATATTGTTTTTATCAAAGCTAGAGCCACAGGGTGACATGCATAATGAGAAAAGAAGAGGTCCTAAAATGGATCCTTGAGGAATGCCATATTTGATAAACCATTGATCATAGTCCAGGATGCATGATTTGTATTTGCAAGCTCCAACACCAAAAATTCAATGTGCAGAATAATGTCTTCTTCTGCTTTTTCAGCACATTAAAGAGATCCCTGGACATGTTGAAATTACGTAAGCACTTTTTTTCTTACCTTAATCATGCCTGATTCCTTAATTACCCTAATCCTTGACTATAAAATCTATGATGACTGCAATCTGAAGTATGCTTTCGCCCTGCAGAGACTGAACAAGTGAGTCTGTCACATTTACAACTCGCCCAAAACATGAGGGAGGAGGCCAAGAAACTGGAAGACTTCAAAGAAAAGCAGAAAGAAACTAGAAAAAAGGTTTTTATTCACATTGCAATTCACTGAGATGTCGAAGGCATTCAGGTAATATATTAATGATGACGCTGAACTTTGTCATTTTAGGTAGAACAACAAATGGATGCTCTCCACAAACAGAGGTCCTCACAGTACAAGAAGACAATGGATGTAAGTAAAAATAAAAATCTTCAAAGACCAACCAGAACTGATGACTTTTCTGCAAGAACATTTTTGCTCCTTTCAGTTGTGATAACAAAAACAATAGTTTGATATAATTAGTTTGTGGATTCAGTCACATGAAGTAGCTGTGGTGATTGGTCTGCAAAACCAAAGTCAAAAACACGTCTTTATTCAAATTTTAAGGTTCAAAAGCAGCAGTCCTAAGCTCGTGTTCTGTCCCGTGTTTAGTAAAATGAAAACCAGAAGTATTTAAACAATGTGGCCCCAAGCAGATCTCCCATTGGTGAGTCACGTAAGACGAGTTTCAATTGTGTTGTGAAAATGCCGCTCTTATCCTTTTGCTGTTCTTCCTCTTTGGTGGGGGAAGTTGTGTTTACCAGTCTGGGAAGTGAAGAGCAGGGCAGCATTTAAAACCATTAAAATCTTTTCCAAAAGTAGAAGTTCTTGTCATCTCTGTGACAATAGAAATCAGATGGTGGCACCAAAAGACATGGTCTCTATAGACTGACTTTATTTATATATTTGGGGAATTTCTTTTTTTCACCAAAGTGTCAAAATACACTATTAAAGTACCTACTGTGGTTTTGTCTCAAGTCAAAGAAGACTTATGACCAGAAGTGTCGAGACAAAGAAGAAGCGGATCAGAACGTGAACCGAAACACCAACACCAACAACACCAAGAACATGGAAAAGGTACTGTGACAACAGCAGTCACCCGCACTGATCAGTATTTAATGTGATATAAATGAATGAAAGGATAAATGCTAAAGGCATTATATCATTTATTGGCCCCAGTTTTGAACTTTGAACCTTAAAATCTCTTTGAACTCTTACACATATACATGTACTTGTATTTGCTGCTATGACTTTCACTTATCTAAATCACTGGTCACAATTTCAAGAGGCTTTATTATTTTCTGAGTCGCTGAGACATCAATTGGAGTAAAAGTCTGTGTGTGAAACAGAGTACAATAAAGCAATCTGTGTGTGAGTGGGAGGGGGTAGTTGTGGCTTGTGGTAAATAAACGCCTTGAGCCTTCAGGGTAGAAAAGAGCCGTGTAAGTCCCAACCATTTACCACTGGAGTGCTTATTTCCGTTTTAGAGGTGTTGTTGTTAATGCCCATTTTTAAGGTGTCAACAAAACATATAACTGTACTTCAGAAAGCCTCAGTACTTAACAAGATAGATGCAGACTGATGAACACGTGGTTGCAAATGAAACATTAGTGTTTAGTGAGAAAAAGATACCCTTACTGGTTCTGACCCTCAGACTTCTGTTGATTATATCAGCTCATTGGTACAAAAAAAGTGGCAGACTGAAACAGGAATAATGTCTGTATGACCTTCAGTAGAGGGCTTTTTTCATTTTTAATATCTCATTCCTCCTTTTTTTGTCATGTTTCAGCTCTACGCAAAAGCACAGCAGGCAAAACAGAACGCAGAAGAAGCAGGTAAGAAAGCAAACAACAGCAGGGCGGAATGACTTAGCCTTTCAGTAACCCATTCACACACACTGTGATGATGCTGGCATCTTGGTCACGTCACTCCATTGCCCCAGTGTGCTTAACTTCAATATGGCAACATCTTCATAGTGACCATGCTGGCATGGAGAGATTAAGTTTAGCATTACACTATAGTGCCAGTGTATAGCCTCACATAACTGGAAGCATAGCCGAACGTGGCTTAAATATTCTCAGTTAATGCGCTGAGTTTGCTCATTTATACTTTTTATACTCTCTTCCATTTACAGACAGGTTATACCAGCAGAATGTCACTACACTGGGAAAGATTAGAGATGACTGGATAAAGGAGCATATCAAAGCCTGTGAGGTGAGACAACAACCTTCAAGTTCTAACAAAAGCACACATTATGGAAATGGGCCGAGTGATTTTGTTTTTGTTGTCCCCTTAGATGTTTGAGAAGCAGTCAGTGGAGCGGATCAACTTTCTGAGAAACACAGTCTGGACTCACCTCAACCAGTTATCCCAGCAATGTGTGACCAGTGACGAGGTAAAGTTTCCAGTTGCCACGATCTCTATAATCAGTATTTTTATATAAAGAGCGGGTCGAATGGTGGGAAATATCAGGGAGGTCGGTCTTAAGGCCACTTTAGCGTCTCATTGTTTTGATTCTACAGCTTGTGACTTTGCTGTCTTGGCTTTAGCCCACTGGTTTTATTAACCTCGAAGCCAACAACTGTTTTCAGCTGTACTACTTGGTCACACATTATAATATGACCCAAGAAAGGGGGGAATTCCCTGAACTGTTTTGTTCTGGACACTCCTGTTCTTTCAAAAGGATTGTAGAGGAAAGCAGTGACTCCTTTCCTGTAAAATACCTGGAAGTTTGGCAAGATTAATCCACTGATGTATAATACAATATACATCTTCCAATGTATGGAAAAATATTGATTGAATTTCTGCAAAATTTACAAGAAATTTTGCAATACTAAATGACCTATCTATCCATCCATCCATCCGTCAGGCCATTCTCTTGGACTTATCCAATTCAGGATCACTGGAACGTATTCCAGCTATTATAGGGCGAGAGACGGAACACCCTGAACAAGCCGCCAGCACTTAAGCAGTATTTATGCTCCAAAATACCCCAAATTTAGGCTGCACTTTAGTATCACAGCTGGAGTACTTAAATTTAACCATTAAAATGACTCAGTATGTACTTATTTCTTCCTTGTTGTAAAAGACATGACATAATCTGTTATTTGCTTATACGGATGTGCTAATCTTAGTATCTGCATAAGCACAGACATTTACACATTATATTTATACAGTCAGTTTTGCATTTATACCATGTTCTGCTCTCTGTATGTGTAAAAAACACAGTTATTTGCGGTTTAAGGTTCTTGGGCAACTTCATATATTTATATCTTTGTTGTGAGTTGCTTGGACTCTGAGCTTGTTTTACTGTCTTTTTTTGCATGTTCGCATAGCTCTATGAGGAAGTGAGGAAGTCACTAGAGCAGTGTGACATCCAGGAAGATATTGAACACTTTGTAAACCTCAGACAGACTGGTGATAAACCACCAGGTAGGACTCAACGACAGCACTGTATTTAAAGAGCTTCTTATCTAACAGCACAGTCTCATGAGTTACCAAAATGTCACCAATTTCCATCTTCCTCTCTAACAGTTCCGGTTGTGTATGAGAACTTCTATAGTGGTCAGAGATCTCCAACTGGAGCACCACCCTTTCGAATGCCTCCACCAGTCAACAGGTATGAAAGAGAAGGATTCCAGCAAAGGGTGCCGCCTCCCTCCTAACAGCATGGGAAATAATTATGTGATCCTCTGCTGAATTTGTTTGCTCACTTAAAATTTGTGGTAGTAACTTTAATGGAGAGAGACACATTATCAACAGGCAAACATGACTTAGGGGAGACGTTTCTTGTAGTTGGTCATCACTCTCTAAATCTAAATCTAAAGCAGCTCAAAGCTTCAGCTTCCTCCAAAGATTTTCTGTAGGATTGAGGTGGTTACCTCTTTATGACCTTAAGTTTAGGGTCACTGTCACGCTGGAAGATCCATCCACAGCCTTCAGTGTTCTGGCTGAGGAAAGGAGGTTCTTGTCCAAGATTTTTCGGTACATGGTTGCATTCACTGTCTCCTCAATGAGGTGAAGTCATTGTGTACCCTAAGCAGGAAAACAGCCTCAAAGCATGTTTCTACATCAGTGCTTGACTGTGGGGATGGTGTTCTTTGGGTCATTTCTCCCCAAGCCATCTCTGAATCTTTTAGATGTTCACTGGGACAGGCCTCTACATGTGTCTTCTCCAACAGGGAGACTTTGCACTGTAAGATCTCAATCATTACAGCGTAGTGTGTAACTAGTGGTTTTCTTGGTGATTGCCTTCAGATCGTTAACAAGCTTCTCCCACGTAGTTTTGGGCCGATCCACCACCTTGCTCATCATCATCCTCACCCCATGAGGCAAGATCTTGGATGGAGTTTCAGAGCGAGGGCGACTCACTAAGCTGCTTGCTGTTGGTCTTGTAGCCCATTCCAGCCTTGTGCAGGTCTACAGTCTTGTCCCTGATGTCCTTTGACAGATCTTTGGTCTTGGTCATGGTGGTGGGGAGATTGGAATGGAATAAAACTGATTCTCATAAGTAGTTGAGATCAGGATTATCTGTAGTTGACTAATTAGTTGTTTGCTTGATTGTAATCTGTATGCCACATTGACACACAGTGGGCTTTTTGGCTTTTTGGTTGATATTCTGCATCGCTCCATAAAAATGAGAAACTTTTCATTTCTTTGGAAGTGAGCAAACTTACAAATTCAGCAGAGGATTAAATAGTTATTTCTCTCACACTGAAACCTGTTTTGCTACATGTGCAGAGCATTGTTGGGACACCTCTGATTCTTTGCTTTTTTTGCTCATATTCACTTTGCAGGAGGGGACCATTACCTCTGCCAACACAGAACAGTAATGGTGTGTTTGCTTTATTTGTATTTAAATACAGTGCACTATCAAAGTAGACTACCAACCCTCAAAATTATCTACTGTCCAGAGACCCCAAAGGTCCCAGGTTCACTCATCATGTGAGCCTATGTACAATGATTTGTTTCAGTTACTGAAAGTACTCCAAGCTCCAGTCAACAAATATTTAATATAAAATTATCGAATGTTGCTCTTTTTGTGTGATCACAGCCAAACTTAAATTCAGAGCATATGGTCACAGAAATTGGAGTCCAAGCAAGCATTCAGAAATTGTTTAACAGTTTTCCAAACTGTTGCCAGTTGTACTGGTTGAGTTCCTGGGGAAATAATGAAAATTGCACCATCAGTCATTTTTACAAGCATAATATATATTTTTTAAATAGTTAAAAGCCCAATGAAAGGTCTTGTTTTATTAAGCACACAGTCGGTTGTCTCGACAACATCTACATTCCTAAAAATTTGAGGCCTGCATAGAGAATCTTTAGGGTTTTTGTTTTGGAATACCTAAATGTGGTCACATTGTAGGCACAGTTTACCTGCTGTAGTGTTCATCGGGCAGCACAACAGCTTCACAGGCCACAGCTTTTACATCAAAGTGCCAAACCAGCCAGTTAAGACATCTGCTTTAGTGTGGCGTAAAATGTAGGGCCAAGCCTGCATTCCAGTCCCATTTAACTTTGAGTAGAGCATGCTTAGTCAGCACTGAAATTAGAACTTCCACACAGAAAACTGTAGATCATAATAACCAGGAAATCATACTGGTTATCAACCAGAACCAGTAATACATCCTGGGATCTTCCAAGCATGTTCTATTTGCATTTTATGTATTTGTGAATGTTTGAAACAGAATATTTGTGTATTTCCTTTGTTCCATGCTTCTGCTTTTTACACTTAAACGTTAAATGTTTTTCAATGTTTGCTTTTATTGCAGATGATTCGCACTACTCAACAGTGGAGGACGCAGGCTACAGTGTTATCCAGTACTAGCACACATATCTGCAGGAGGAATTACTGCACACACTGTAGACTGTTCTTTGTGTCAAACCTCAGGGTTACTTTGTACTTCTCCTCACTTCCTCTTTTATGATTTCCTGTAAAAGGAAGGTCATACCAGAGAGGAAAACGTGTGTCATAAATGCACGTAGAGTTTCAGGTTTAAGTAATAGTGAACATTTTATTTTGGAGTACTTGATTCTGTTTTTAAAAGTAGAACAGACTTAAATGGTGATGCTTTTGCAGCACGTTAGTGATAAACATCTACAGCTGTATTGTTGAATTCCTGTATTAATGTAGGGGCTCATTGTGCTGACAGACAGCCTTTTAATGTGTTGGTGTCATGCAAGGTTCTTTCTTCTACATGACTGCGTCACATTTTACTTTTAGTTATTTAAAAAAAAATAGTCTATTCATATTTTAAACACAATAAGATCTTGTGTAATCTAGGTTTCATTTCCCCTTGAGTATGAAAGGTATACGAGAAAGCCTCATGCACACACAGTAGACACACCCTAGTCAAGTGCAACCTGCACCCAACACTTTTTCAGACACGGGTTAAAGGTTTTATGCTCTGAACCAACATTCCTGTAATTAAAATGTGAGTGATGATGATTTATAATATATTTCTGAATTTTGGAGGAGGATTGTAAGAGTTTCACTGTGTTTTTGTTTTTTTTCTTCTGCCCATATTAATGACTTTTTGTAGCAAAAAGTAAATAGATAGCGTTTGATTCTGCGACCGATCTGCTGTTGGTTTTTGTTAAAAACATTGTTCTTCACTGCACTTCTTGAGACATTTTTATTCATTAAACAGTGTTTTTACAATACTGTACAAAAATCTTCAGACACCCCTCATTCCTTTAAATTTAATAAGTGCAACAATTTATTTAAACGTGTGCAAACAAACATGGAAATAAAGCGTACAATTCTAATGAGTTTGAAAGCCAATAGTACGATCACATTTATTCAACAAGCCTGAACTCTTTTAGTCAAAATTGCTTCTGATTTCTTTAAGTAGTCTACAGGAACAGTTCTTCAAGGCTTCTTGAAGGACATTCAAAGCTCTTCTTCAAATGTTCACAGCCTTTTGTTCTGTTCTCTCTCAGGATGATCCCACACTGCTTCAGTAATGTTGAGATACAGGCTCTGGGGAGGCCAATCCATGACTGTTAGTGGGCATTTTTATGTCCAGGCATGCTTTTACTTCAGTGGCAGTGTGTTTAGGATCACGTGGTTGTGTTTGTCATGCTAAGAGATGAAGCTATTGCTATCACACTCTTTATGTAGTGTTGCGTTATTTATTGAAATCTGACTGTACTTTTCTACATTTTTAATCCTGTCAATTTTTGCATTTTTTTTTTTAACAATGGTCAAAAGCCAAGATGCAGCTCCAATGATGACAGACCCTCAACTGTGATATACAGGTGGTTGTAGGCACCTCTCTCATCTTGATTCCAGTTTTTGTGCAGTTTGGCACACCTCAGCCTTTTCTCCCCATTCCCTTCCTTAAGAATAACTTCTTGATAGCCACCAAGACCATTTCTGATGGGGCTTTGGCAAACAGTAGATAAATCATCTGAAGATCCCTCTCTTGTCTCCTGTGTCAGCTCTTTGGATCTTGTCGTATTTTAAGGACATGACTGTCAGATACTGTTAATCTGCTGTAGATAGTTTTTATACCTGCAACTGCTTTTGTCTTCTGTACAGTTTTCTATATATGCCAAGTTTTCAGCAAATAGCTCTTTGGGTTGAAAAACACTATTTTATGCCTGTTAATCTGTGTTTTCTTTGGCATTTTTTGTAGATTCAACTACAGAAATGAGAGCTGGCTCAAGGCTTTTCCACAGCACTATAAATTGAGGCTCTTTCTGATCCCTGTGTTTATACAGGTTGTATGTTAGCTATAATATTTTCTCATGATCATCATCCATGACAAAATAACCATTTCAAATATAAAACAAATCAGCTTTATTTTATTTGTGGTCTTGTTTGCTTTTTTTTTCGTACATTTCAACATGACTTTATGCATCTCAAATTGTACAGTCCTCCTCAATGTGAGTAAAGAGTTCCTGGGAAGGGTCACTTCCTCTGTCCACTGGCTGCTACGCATCATAACGGTGTTTATTCTGCATACTGGAGTGGGGTTCAGATCCTCAGTTGGTTTGTTGTTACGCAGCATACTCTGACTTGATCATATCCAGAATTATCCGGATTGTCGCCTCACCTACATCAAGAACACTGAGTTAGATCTGTCTGTCTGTAGCTCGGATAAGCGATTAAACAATTAAATGTTTCCAGAGCAGCTTGGACACAATTTTAGTCACTGCTAGTTTAATTCCATTTCCACACAGCAATATGTGAAGCAAACTCAAATGAAAAGACAAAATTCAACAATACACTTGTCTGTATCTCAGTATAACGGCTCATTTCCTATGTACTATGTACATTATGTGGTGACCAAGACATTTTTTGGTGATAGAATGTGTCGGTTTACCCTCCAAATTCATCCTTGGGTTCTCCAGCTTCCTTTCAAGCAAAGAGTCCATCAACCTTCTCAAGTGTTTAAAGATCACACCAATCCGCACAGGAGCCTTTTAACGAGAGCGACACAAAGAGAACTTAATTCTGCAGCACTTTTCAGTAACACAGTTTAGATCTGCTGATCTAAACTGCTGGAAAACAACAAACTGAGGCAACAGTTCACACAATCTCACCAAAATTAGACAAAAGCTTGCAACAGCAGAAATTGAGAACAGATGGGCAGTATTTTTCTATTTCTGTCAAAATCTGGTGCGAACAACACCAAAGCATGGTGGTGATGGTGTGGAGGATATTTTGTACCATCAGTGTACCATCTTCTGTTGAACATACCATGTCACAAAACTCAAACCATCAAACTGGTTTCTTGAACATGACAATGAGTTCACTACTCAAATTGCCTCAAATGGAAGCTATATTAAACTAATCCTAAAGTAATCCCCGTGACCTCTGACCTGGAAATGAATCCATCCATCCAAGGTGATGAGCCTCTCTCTGTGCTGAACATCAATGTCGCCTCCAAACAGCAGCATGGGGAAAGGAGAAATCAGAGTGGTGTCTCGAAGGTAGATCTTAGTGTATTTCACCTGCGGATAAAAACAAACAAACATGTTTTTAACACAAGTGTGAATCACCGATAAGGCCTTCGCACACGCGTGCACACACACACTCTTAATCCATACCTTCTCCTGGTACAGCAGCCAGCCGTGCGTCTGCAGGTTGCGGTTAACAGAGGAAAAGTGGACCTGAGCCTTGCCCTGAGGCGTCTCCACTGTGCAGGCCACGTGCTCAAGCACGTCCACAGAAGGGGTACATAAAACCCGGGCCACGTTGTCATAGAGTCCAGCAGTCAGCACAGCATTCAGGACAGAGATCTGCTGCTTGGACATAGAGGCCGCCTGCGGCTTTAAGCTGGAGGAGGACGAGGAGCGAGACGACCAGAAACCCACCTGCTCCATCATCTTCATCAGCTCGTGCTTCACATCCTGCAGGGAAGATGGAGTCAGCGACATGGAATTAGATGGAAGAAGAAAAACTAATCCTACTAAAAAATTAAGCAGTGAACGTGCAGTGGACTCGAATCTTTACCTCTATTGTAATGAGAGCCGTTCGATTAAGAAAATGTTTCCTACAGTAGGACATTTCTCCTCTCAAGCCGTCAGTCTGTGAGTTCTTCCACCTGAAAGTATGATGATGGACACAAGTAAGTAACAAATAGCCTCCCTGAATGTCCTGACTTTTATCGTAATGGGCCTCCTGGCTTCTTTTCAGGCTGCTCTTTTAATAGATGTAGAATGTCTCCTGATTACTCACAACCACAAAAAAATCTAAAATAATGCATATCTAATGTTACTGTCAAAGAAAGGAAATGATTCCAGAACATTTCCTGTAATAAAATTATTAAACCCACGCCTTTTTAAAATCTTCAGACTGGTTCGTACCCCAGGTATGCGTTGTAGATGGTCAGGTGATCGGAGTTGGCTATTGCCAGTGCAGCTTTGGCCAGGTTAGCTTCTTCTTTTCTATTCATTGGTGTGAAGAAAGGAGATTTCTCTGTGATGGCTGCCGCGATGATTGCCTGAAACAAGTCTCTAGTTAATATTAGTTGGAAGATATGAAACAAAACAGTTTAACCTGACACATACGGGATCACTACAGGTGATCCCGTATGTGTCATATATCCCGTATAAGTCACTTGGATGAGTGACGAAATGTTTCTCCCACTAAAAACGTTACATCCAGATGAACAGAATCACCTTTTGGAGATTTATTTACCTGGATGATTGAAAATGCATCAAGACGTTTTAAAACAGTTCAACAAAACAAGATGTTAGCCTCACTCGCTTGGAACCAACCACACAGCACAGTTAGACTTACTATGGGCTCCAGGCAACCCAGGATGGCTCCGTAGATGAGCATCTTGCCGATCTTCACGTTGACCGGCAGGCTCGCCAAATGGTGTCCAAGAGGCGTGAGGATGTGATCATCAGGGTGACACGCTCCGATCTTCCTCAGCAGGTTTACAGCATTGCTGACCGACTGGGGCTGAGGAGCATCCAGGGCGCAGCTCAGAAAGTCCTCCGGGGAGCCGTACTGACATTTCTACCGGACAGGAGAAAGAGGAGTCAAGTGGTTTCCCCGTGTGGGAATTTTTGTTTCTGTGTGAATCAGAACGGTGTAGATACCATGATATGGAGACAAAGCTCCTCAAGTGGGACCCGCAGAATCTCTGGAATGGAGTAATCCATGAAGATATCAAACCTAAATTTAGGAGGGTGTTTAAAAAAAAAAAAAAAAAAAAAAAGAGCACAACAAATTAGCACATGACCTAAAACTGGAAAGGTTTTGCTTACTGTCTTTTCTGCTGACTGCATTCTTGATAAGATGATATAAGGAAGTATTTCTTGCTTTCTGGACTTGGTTCCATCCAGCTCTCTGCATTAGTGGACGATGAGCTTCGTACCTGTATTTTGGATAGAGCCTGAAGCAGAAGCCATTTCTGACACGTCCTGCTCTTCCCTGCCTCTGGAGGGCGCTGGCTTTGGAAATAAACGTTTCCACCAGGGAACTCATCTGGCTGCTCTCGTGATACCTGAAAAATGAGACAGAGTGGAGTTAGTTATGTCTATGCATGTAACACACAAGCAGGTACTTATTATTCATGTTTGTGTCATCTTTTCCTAAAAATTCCTAAATGACTTGATATAATAAAATCTGGTTGAGAGATTTGGGGTAATTTTTTTGTTTATTATCTAGTTCCACGTGGTCAAAAACTGTCCAATATCTTTATTGTCTTCCCACTAATAAAAAGACAACCAAACGCCAAAGTTGGGACTCTGTGTAAAATTTAAATAAAAAACAGAATTCAAGGATCTGCAAATCTCATATTTGACCGTATAAAAGATTTCAAATGTTGGTACATTTCTCCAATTTAAACATTTGTTTTCTCTGTTCTATTGTGAATAAAATTGTGGCTTTATGAGATTTGTAAATCATTACATTCTTTTTTGTGTTTTTTTTTTTAACATTTTGCACAACTTTCTAGCTTTTGTGGATTTGAACATACTGGACAAGATCCATTTCTGTTGCTGTTCTTGAGGTCTTACTTATTTTCTTTGGTCTTCCCAGTGTCGATGACGAACACAACATCAGGAATCGTCACACCTGTCTCAGCAATGTTAGTCGACAACACTATCTAAAAGTGACACAAAGCAGAGACAGGATTTTTGTTCTGCCTAAGACATGGAAGGATCAGTTATGATGCAAAATACAATTCGCATAATATTTCCTTGATTGTTTCTATGATTGTAGAACATTTTGAAGTACCTTTCTAACCCCAATAGGGGGCACTGTAAAGGCAGCGGCCTGATCCTTCGATGAGAGGGTCGAGTGTAGAGCAACAATCCGGTACCTTCAAGACAGACAAACGTGACAGTGAGGCAGGGGGAAAGTTTGTGTCACCGCTTCTTTTAGATTACTGATCAGTGCGTGCACGCCACCTGGTTTTATCCCGAAACCTCTTGTCTGAGGACAGCAGGTCGAACAGCTGCTGGATATGAGCCAAACCTGGCAGGAACACGAGAATGGCTCCATCCACATCCACAAACTGTGGAGCTTTGTCTGGCAGCGGCACCAACAGCAAAACAGGACAAATTTTTAAAAAAAACAAACCAAACACCCCCCCCCCCCCCCCCCCCGGATATTTCATATTTAATATAGAGAACATGAATGAATCTGTGACAAATGCTGCCAGTTTGTGTACCTAGGTAGTCTATGAGGTCAACAAGCAAGTCCATGTTGATCTTATTAGGGTTCATATACTGCAGCACATGTCGGGTCCTGCTGCTGAAGTGGTCGAGGTCAGGACCCAGGTCCCAGCCCGAAGACGAGTCCCTCACTATCACTTCCTGGAACAACGGGGAGCACACTGATGAGCTCATACTTAGGAATAATTTACAGGACAGTAACAGTCCACTCTTGTTTCAGAGTCCTGGTGAGGCATAACAGGACAAGACAAAATGGTAAGGAGAGCCGACATTACCTGGTGCTGCAAAGTCTTGCCACCTTTTTGTGTGACAGAGATTGTCACTTCCTCTTCTTCTTCAAGAATTTTCTGGCTGTACTCTGAGTCCTTTTCTAAGACGTATCCCGTCTGCTCCACTATGTCCTCCAAATGAAACACCTGAAGGAATAAACAAAGACACACACATTGTTGAAAACGTTTAAGCTTCTTGGCCTTATCCTTGCTCCCTAGTTTCATTCATGGTGGCCAGAAACAAATACAGGTCATCCCTGATATTCAGCGTTATTTGCAGTTCTATCATTTTGGGCTTTCTACGAAGGATGGCTAGCCTCTCCCTTAGATTTAGGGTGAGGAGTTCACTCATTCAAGAGTAAAACCGCTACTAGTTAACATTGAAAGGAGCAAGTTGAGGTAGTTCAGGCATCTGATTAAGATGAGATGTTCCAGGAATGTTCTAGCAGGAGGATGCTCCGGGGTAGACCCAGGACATGTTAAATAATTCGGTGTTTATCTGGGGACCCGGACACAGATAAGTGGAAGAAAATGGATGGATGGATAATTTTATTTAGAGTAGCCTCACGTCATTCCCAGTAACCCTGGATTTGGAGCAGCGCCTCAATTAATCGTCAGTAGCAAGCCAATTTAGCTCCTCCTCCCTTAAGTTCTTCCAATTGGCTTCCCCTTGTAAACAAACGTTTTAGAGCAGCAGGTGAGTGGGACTGAAATGTTAAGGATATCCACTCTCGCTGACATTAAACGGAGACAAGAGTAGAAAAAAATCTTTGAAAGCCTCAAGATTTACAGCAACTAAAAGTTTAGAGATACTCTGGTCATGCCTGAGGTCAGAAATGACAGACAACAGAATAACAGGAAGGATAGGCTAACAAGACAACTTCATAACTTACTGACTTAAAAAAGAAAAGTCCTCCAGTGCTTATACCCCTGGAGTCCACGGTTGGATGCTGCATGAAAACAAATTGGTAAAGCTTGTCTTACCTCCACTGGGAAGGTCCTGCCAGGAATGCTGATCACTGGGCAGCGGTTGAAGTAGTTGGAGAACTTGTCACAGTCCACCGTGGCACTCATGAGGATCAGCTGCAGATCAGATCTCTTCATCACAACATCCTTTAAGATGGTTAGCAGGAAGTCTGACTGGACACTGCGCTCATGGACCTGAGAGGATGGAGTTTAATATACTGAATTAGAAGAAGAAGAAGGAGGATGAGAAGAAATGCATCCATAGCTGTAAGTAAGTACCTCGTCTACAATGATGTGAGTGAGAGAGGTGAGGTGCCGGTCGTGCTGTAGCTTCCTCAGCAGAACTCCAGTGGTACAGTACAGCAGGCGCGTCCAGTCTCCGGACTGATTCTCCATCCGGATCTGGTACCCGCACAATGACGACTAAATTCAAGATGAAACGGGATCAGTACGGCAGGCTACGGTGTGATAAACATGTAGAAAAAAAAAAAAAAGAAGCATTTTCACCTTTGACCCTGGTCCATCCTCACAGCCTAGCTCCTGGCTGACTCTGCACGCCAGACTCATGGCAGATATTCTGCGTGGCTGAGTCACCACGATGTTGCAGGGCTGTGCCGCTGTTCCCCCGGTCAACAGGTCCTCCAGGAGGAACTGAGGAATCTGAGTGCTCTTCCCACTACCGGTCTCACCGGCCACCACCACCACAGGGTGGCGCTGCAAAGCCTCAAGGACTCGATGTCGGTGCTGAAAGACGGGAAGCTGCTCTCGCTCTGCCTTGAAGGTGGGACGCACGTTTAATAACACGGCTTCATTCAGTGCAAACGTGGAGAAGTTCAAGCGTATTTACCTGCAGTTTGCTGGCGAGCGGTGACTTCTTCAGCTTTAATAAGAGCTCTCTGGCTGCCTCCAGATCAGCTACCTCCCTCCTCCCACCTCTTTTCTCACTCTTGTCCTCCTGCTCTTGTCTTCTCTCCCCGATATCGAGACCGGCCAAATTCTCCCATGATTCTTCTGGCTCTTCATCACCATCTGCGCTCGATGCATGCTTCCCTTGGGACTGAGACTCCTGCCGTTGGCTCTGGTTCTGCTGCTGTTTGAGCCTGGTCAGCAGGCGGGAGATGAACTGGTCTCGAGGTTTGTTGGCAGCAGTGCGGCTCTCCTCCTCTTGCTGCTGCTCGCTGTCTCTCCACTCCAGCCACACATCTCTGTAGGTTGGAGGAAGCAGCTGGTGCACCGACTGTGTGAGAGAATAACAGGGGAGAGAATTCACTGCGCGCACATAAGACGAATAAAACAAAGCCAAAATGTAGCAGGCCAAACCATTAAAACTACTGCATCATGTACGCTGTGACTGTTACCTGTCCTTTAACCAGGTTGTAGAGTGCCAGAGTGGCTCCCAGATGTTGAGCTTGCATGCTGTCCTCTGTCAGGATGGTGGGACAAACTTCCAGAACATCATCTGGCCTCTGAACACGCACTCTGAGGCAAAGACATCACTTGGAATACGTGAAACAGCCAAGTACGTGAACCAAAAACCAGAAGCACGGAGACACACTCACTTGCATCTCCAGTATCTGCCGCAAGCAACCTTATGAAAAGCAGGCGGCGGGCTTTTTGGCAGGTTCTTTCGGACCCAGTCAATAAGGAACTGTTTGGGAGACTTTCCGGTCCAGCTGCGAGCCGTGTAGTCAAAGTTGCGGATGTCCTTGGGCTCATTCTTCTTCACAACTGCAAGAAAGAAAAGTAAGAAAAGGTCAGATTCTCAAAGGGATCTTACAGTACACATTTTAATGCTTGTCCTTATTTACAGTAAATCAGCTGATGCGTTGATTAAACGCGCTGGATGCTGATTAAACGTGGCAACAATGACAGTTGCACTAAGGTCCAGTATAAGATAAAGAAGGATTATTATGAACCATCAATCCTGCAAAGCTACACTATTAGCACATAAGTGAAAAAAAGTGAACTGGGCATAATAGGTCCCCTTTGAATAACGTGTAAAAAAAATGTTTCCTCTTCTGTGCACCTTTGTGAACAACATAAACATCCTACATGTTTCTACCTCACACAAATGAAGGACATTTTTCCTCAACGTCTTTGACCACCTGTGCAGATAATTACGATTCACCCAAACCATGAGCAGAGATCATCATTGAGGACAAACTCACATTTACATGTTATTCAGTTTTGTGAATGGATTTTCATAAAGCATGCCTTTGCAGTTGCACACAATTTCCTGAACTGTGACATTCCCTAAAGCTACTGTACGATGCATAAAACACGCACAGCCTCTATTATGTGTCAGTTTGGCTCACAAAGTGTACCCGTGTACCTTTCTCGGCCGGCGGGTCCTTCTCAGCTTGTTCAAATAAACTAAAGCCGAGCTCTTCTTTGTCTTCCTTCGCAGGAAGTATTTTCTTTTCTTTTTGAGGGGCGTCCACCACTTTTATGGCTGGATTGAACATGGGGTGGGACTCCAGCTGCTTCATTTCTAGAAAATAAAAACACCATGTTCAATTTTAAAAAAATCTTAAATATCCCCACAGGAAACAGTATACACTCACAGGCCACTTCATTAGGGATACCCGTTCAACTGCTTTCTTAACACAAACATGTCATCAGCCAATCACATGGCAGTAACTCAAACATGGTCAAAACACCTTCCTGGAGTTCAAAGCGAGCATGTTGGTACCATCTGATCATTCAGATTGCTCATGTGCACAACCACGTTCAGGGCTTACAGAGAATGATCTGAAAAACTGAAAGGATCCAGTGAGAAGCGGGACTCTGGGTGAAAATGCCATGTTGATGCCAAAGGTCAGAGGTCAGTGTAGAATGGCCAGAAACTGCTCTGTGCTGATAGAAAGACAAGAGTACCTCAAACAGACACTTGTTACAACCAAGGTATGCAGAAGATCATCTGGGAATGCACGAAATGTCAAACTTTGAAGCAGATGGACTACAGCAGTGGAAGACCACACCAGATTCCACTCCTGTCACCTAATTATCACCCAGCCTAATAAGTCTTCACTTCTTCTGCTACATTCGGATGGTAGGCTCAGAATTTGGAGTAAACAGCATAAAAGCATGGATCCATCCTGCCTTGTGTCAGTGATTCAGGCTGGTGATGGTAATAGCGTGGGGATAATTCCTTGCCACACTTTGAGCCCTGTGGTACCATTTAAGCATCATTTAAACACCACAGCCCACCCGAGTATTGTTGTCCATCCCTTTATGACCACAGTGTGCCCATCTTGTGATGGAAGCTTCCTGCAGCAACTGTGTGATGCTGTCATATCAATATGGATAAAATGTCTGAGGAATGTTTCCAACACCTGGCTGAATATATGCCACGAAGAAGGCAGCTCTGGATGCAAAAGGGGTCCAACCAGATACAAGCAAACTGTACCTAATGAAGTGGCCTGTGAGTGTATGTAAACGCTTTCTTTTGCAAAATGAGTTTGCAGCTTTGTCTTAGTTTTATGTACACGCACACACACCTTGCTGTATGATGCGTATCCTGTCCTGTGCCATCCTCTGGCCCGCCTTGTCTGCTTTGGTCTTGGCAGCAGCTGCCATTTCTTTAGCGTCAAACAGCTGAGCAGTCAGTATCAAATACCTGTCATTCTACACAGCAAAAAAGAATACAGACATAGTAACGAAAAATCAACTTCATAAATGACATTTACTTCAAAAGACGATCACATTTCATCTCATAGCCTTACTTTAACATTTTGGAATATGTGTCTGTTTTCTCTTATAATTGTAAATAAAGAGAATCTCAGAGCTCTGACTGTTCTTACTGGATCAAACTTCTCTTCCAGTTCAGGATTGCATGTCTTCTTCCCACCTTCCTCTTCCTCCTCTTCCTCTTCACTGCTTTGTTCTGCATACCTTAAGATCCAATCCTTCATGCTGGCAGCTTCATCCTTCTCTGTGGCCTGCCAAGCACCACACACACACACTTAGAAACTAGTTGACAGAACACCTCCTTTTCATCGAACACACCCTCTCTGCACAAACCTTGGTGATCTCTCTGCGGGTCGTGTTGTTTGACACTTTAGGGCTCTGAGCTGCAGGTTTCTGCTGGACTGGAGGCTGAAATCGAGGCCGGTTCTTCTGACTCTCCTCCTGCATCTGCTGGCTAAAACCATCTGGCAGCTCCTCTAGCAAAACAGATTATAAATCCAGAAAGTTACTCTTCTACCTTTAAGGACTCCCACGATGATGATGACAATAATGATGTTTGGATGACTGCTGATGCCGTATTACCATCTTTAAGGTTAAGGCAGAGCCAGTCGAGAGCAGAATGGAGATCTCCTCCGTACAGGATGCTACTCTTCATCGCCTCTTCAATGTGCTCCCTTTTAAAGTTAAACTTCTGTAGAGCTGTGTACAGGTCCTGAAAGCACATCAGGAGAAAAACAGCAGGGATGCAAAACACTAAAACTCAGTGTGGGTCAGCTGGAAGGAACCAAAGTGTTTTGTATTTACCAGCAACTTCTTGCTTGTAAGTCTTCCTGATATGGGCCCCTTGTCGCCATTCTCCTGTCTGAACTCATTGATCAATTTGATAATCTTCTTCTCCAGGTCAGCTTGGATAGCAACCTTTATTGAAAGGTAAAAATCACACCGAGTGTTATAATAATACAAGTTTTTTTTTAAACATGAAAGCTACTTGACACAATATAATAAGATTTTTGACTTACTTTAAGAATGGACTTATCGGAGACCCCACCAGTGTCCACCTGGGCGGTGTTGGTAAGACTGTAGGTCTTCGGAGCTGGAGTCAGGACAGAGAGCAACAAACAGACACCACTGCGTCAGACTTCAAGTTAATCCACTATTCACGTTTAAAATAAATAAATAAATAAATAAACCATGTCATTGATTTACTAACATGTTTATTGTTTTACAGGCTGGAAAATATCCCCCCAAAATACCCTGAAAACACTGTTTCATCCTCCAATATGTTTGTTACCTATCAGTTACCTTATCCAAGATAATATTGATTTAATTTTTTTGGCATGGCCCCCAGACCCTATCGTTTTACAGCATACCTCACGTTATCTAAAAAAAACAACAACAAAAAAACAAAAAAGGTAACTTGAACCTCAAGAAAATTAAAAAACTATATATTTATATTATTAATTACAGTAAACTTGTGGTCTTACAGGTCAAGTTTATTTATTTATTTATTTATTTGTTTATTTTTTTACATATTTACCTCAAGAAAAGGGCAAAAAAAAAAACTTTTTTCAAAAGTTTTTTTCTTTCTTTTTTGGACAATTTGGAGCAGCTGCAGGAGTGTTTGTAAAAGCATATTTTGAAGAAAGTGGAGCTCGGCCCTTTACCTGCGAAGCTGATGGGGCAGGTCAGGTTTCTTTTGTTTTGTTAAGTTTTGTTTTATTGTGCCCACCATGGTACATTTCCTCCTGAGAAGTTCTTGTCCAAGATCAGAGATGGTAAAGAAACTGTCATAGCTGATACTGTGTCCCCGCAGTTCAGTAGTCAAATCAAGGACTCGAAATCCTCCAGTCATCTTTGATTCCATGCACAGCTGGTTTTTGCATCCCTCACATTAAGTCGTATTTACCTGACTTGCTGGGGGCATGTATTGCCAGAAAGAATATTTTCAATGGAAAGTTGAAAAACGTTCATCTTACGTTACCTCTGGCCCTGGTCTGAGCATCAGACAAAGGAGCTGCACCCATCTCTCCCAGACATCCTTGATGGGAGCAAGCTTGTCAGCATCCTAAAGACTATCAGCAGTCTCATTGCAGGATCTCAACACTTCAACAAGAACACCAGTGCAGGCGCCCAGTTATTTCTCATCACTGCCATTCTAAATGTCACCATGGACTTCTTTTTCATTCAAGATCAGATGCATCTTTGTCCTCCTGTTGATAATCTATACTGTCCTCCTTCTATGAGGGTCATCCATATTACTGTGCTGTAAAGACATGATCCAGAGCTTTGCTTATTGCAAAAACCTTCTTATTTTTGCATGCTCCAAACTGGAGATGTGTATTCTGCGAGGCACCGACTAAACTGAGTTGGTCTGTACACATCTGTCCATTTCCATCCGGATGACCGTTTCAGGGAAGCAGTGAGGATAAAGGGGGCTGTTTGTTCAGGGAAGGAGATAAACGGTTAAAGAGAGAAGCCCCTAACTTCTCTCTGACTGTGTGAGTGAGCTCTCAGTGTTTATGATTTCTGTTTTGGCACTAATTATTGTTTTATTGTCTTATATTATAACTGGGTTGAAACCAGAGCTTTTTATAATTTAGTGAAATTAAATTTTCTTTTGTTTTGTTTTGTTTAAACAGAGATTCCGACAAAGTCAAAAAGGCTTCATGTAATAAGCCAATTTAAAAAACACTTTTATGCTTTTAAAATCTAAAAATGGATCAGAGTCGATCCCAACACAAGAGGAAGGTAAAGTGCTTGATGATTTAGTGGACCGCCTCTATGTGATTAAGAGACTGAAATAATGTTGTGCATGATTTTCATCTTATGTGTTTTGCCACAAATGGTTGTTTAACTTCATTTGGAAACACAAATGGTTGTTTAACTTCATTTGGAAACACAAATGGTTGTTTAACTTCATTTGGAAACACAAATGGTTGTTTAACTTCATTTGGAAACACAAATGGTTGTTTAACTTCATTTGGAAACAGCATATTGCATTAATATTAATTACAAGGCACTACATGCATGACATTATGATTGGGAGCTGAGCCCCCGTAAAAGTTTGAACCTAGAATCGCCCCTGTTGATGTTTAAAAAAAAAAAAGTAAATCCAGTAATAGTAAAAATATGTGTGATTAACCCATGTCATGCTCCATATTTCTGCCTGCTAAATCCATACAAAATCTTATTAATTGGAGTGAAAATACAGTGCAAACGCCTTAACCGTGGAGTGAAATGTTCACGCTGTGAGTGATTTTCACCTTTAGATTTGCTGTCTTTAGCCGGCTTGCTGGTGGCTGCCTGTTTCCTCGGCTCCTCGGCCACTCCATTCCCCGCAGCAGCCCCACCGCTCCGGCTCGGTGCGGCCGGAGCACTTGCTTGCGGTGGCGATTTCTTCTTCTTCCCCCCCATTAGGTCATCCAAACGCTGCCCGCTTTTGAGTCCTTTATGTGCCTGAGAGATGGGAAGACATCGGCGAATTGCCGGACAGATGTAAAGATATCAAATCAAGAGCGAACCTGAGAAAACGTTTTCTCCCCTTTTGCCCCGCACGGTTGCCGTAGCGGAAGTATTACCCGAAAACAACCTCGTGCTGTATTGTGGGAAGTGTGCCCCTAACAAACATGGCTGACACCTTTGGAGACGGTTTGTTCAGCGTGTTTGACGATGAACAACAAAATACCACAAATAAAAAAGTACCGTCGAGCGTGGCGGCAGAACCGGGGTAAATATGTATTTTCTGGAGAAAATTTTTGTGTTTGTTTTGGAAAGTTTTTTTTCTCCGCGAGGACGGTAGTGCCATGGGTGCTCGTGCCAGTCATAGTAACAGTCATCGGTTCGTTAAAGAAACACCGGACAGAAAAAGGCTTATTGGGCTTAAAGTTAACAATATTATGGCATATAACTCTGAGCCCATTTCTCTTGAACACGAGTTTGTAGCTAAGTGTTTGTGTGCCCTTCATTGGTGAATCATGCATGTTGGCTAACAGCTCGTGTGTTTCTGCTCTCTATAGGAAAGCTGCAGCCAAAAATGAAACAGACAGAGATGTCGGTCCGTCTGCCCGAGCCAAGAGAGAGGCAGACAGTGATGGTGGAGAGGAGGTGGTGTTTGTGAAGAAACCTCGACATGAGGCAGTTTCGGCGAATGAACTAAAGTAAGAAGGGAAGCTTTGTTGTGTTCATGCAGGGTGTTAGTGGAGACAGTTATTAAAATGCTCAGCAGCACAAAAAAGTGATGTAAAACCAGCTTCATATTATTAGAAATATTTAAATTATCCCTGCTTGTGAATGTTTATCCACGCATTTATCATCGAGCAGCTTATCCCAGGTCTCATAGCATGAGATGTGGGTTACCCCTTGCACATATCACCAGTCTATCACAGGGCTTACATATGATTGTCATATTCTAATCAGAAATATAGGAGGTGTCATCATCAAAATGTTATTTCAGATATTCTCTGAGAAGGGCTCCTCGAAGTGGAAATGTGAAAGAAAGAGAAATGCAACCTGCAACTGGATAAAATGTCATCCCCTTCCTCCTCACCTGTGCTCCAAAGAGCTCGCTCTAACACATGAAAATGCGCATAATTATGCTTATTATTCCTGATATCATCACAGTTATTGTCCGCATATTAGACATACAACCCTCCTGTCTCCGGACAGCTGACAAGACCCGGCTAAACAACAAGAGCTGGTTATAAGCTCACATTATGCCAGTTAATGTCAGGCTTGAGTGTCGTTTTCCACATGAATCACAATTTTTTTCTGATAAACATTTTGATTATGTGAGTTCATTCACATCAGAGTTTGTTCTATTTCTTCTTTCTTTTTTCAGTCTTGCAGAATTTATGCCTCAGGTGAAGGTGGAGCAGGTGGAAACAGTGGAAGGATGTTCACATGAGGTAAAGAAAATCTGTTTTTTTGTTTGGTTTTTTAAGAATTTTATTCATTTTTAAATAAACAAGCAGAAAAAATAGTGATGATAACGGTTGCCATTTCTGTACTTCCCTGACAGGTTGCTCTTCCTGCCAGTGAGGAATATAAACCTCTGAAACCACGAGTGGGAAAAGCAGCCAAGGTATAAGGGGCCTTAGTGTGAGTTTTCAAGAACTGACATTACCGTGGGATTGCTTTCCTTTTGTTCTGATACATCTTACTCGTCTTGCAGGAGTATCCTTTCATTCTCGATCCCTTCCAGCGGGAGGCCATATTATGTATTGACAACAACCAGTCTGTGCTTGTGTCTGCACACACCTCTGCAGGGAAGACTGTTTGTGCTGAGTAAGTGTCATCAGTAAACAATTTATACTGAGTGATCACATTTTTCCTCATTCCAGTTTATTATATTTGGCTAAAATACAGCTTAGAATTTAAACTCAAACTACAGAAAATGTGATGCTGACCATTAAAAGTTTATAGAGACTAGAGATGATACTCACTGTTGTGCTGTATCAGTGCCTTCTTGGTAAATGTACTGACATGCTGGAAAGCAGCACTGAGAGATATTATGAACCTTTATAGCCCACTGATTGGTCATAAGACTGAACCAAAACAAACAGGTATTCTAAACATTTTTCATTTAATATGAACTAAAACATGAAGACTGGTCAGCAATTGTACTCAGTAGGTGTTGATAGTTCTTTAAAAACATTTTTTAATAGCTTTCTCTGATATCTTTCTGCAGATATGCCATTGCGCTGGCTCTCAGGGAGAAGCAGAGAGTGATCTTCACCAGCCCCATCAAGGCTCTCTCCAACCAGAAGTACAGAGAGATGTACGAAGAGTTTCAAGATGTAGGACTGATGACAGGTGACGTCACCATCAACCCCACTGCCTCTTGCCTCGTCATGACAACAGAGGTAAAAAAAAAAAAAAATTTTGTGTGGAGTTGAGACATTATTACATTTGCTAGTTATATCCTTATTGAAGAGTGTTTTTGATGCTGCCCAATCCAGAGGTCGGTCAATGATAAACTTCTTCTCTCCCAGATTCTGAGGAGCATGCTGTACCGAGGCTCTGAGATCATGAGGGAAGTGGCGTGGGTCATCTTCGATGAGATCCATTACATGAGAGACACGGGTGGGTGTAAAATAGAAAAGTGATGCAGACGATCTGTAAAATTACAGATCAGTGTGTTTTTGAACATCCAAGAATCAAATAGATTTTCTCCTGGGTACAAACAGAATTCATGAGTAAGTTATGGATGGATACTTGACTTGGATCCCTCACACAGTGACTCGCTGCAACATTAGCATCCTATTACAGCATCGCATTCAAATTCAGTGAGCCCTTTAGAACAACCCTTTTATTTTATTTCTACAAAGGCAGACTGCATGGCTTTAGGAATGATTTTACACACCTGCAGTAACACCAGACCTGGTGTGGACCTGCAGCTTTCAATTGTCCATACAATATATGTTCTAAGATTACTAATACACTGTTGAAAAAATTGCACATGGCATGTTGTCAAATTAATTATATATATTTGAAATAGAGAAAACACAGGAAAGTAAACACGTTAACATGTTTTCTAGCGTTTTATTTCCTGTAGTCTGGTGCAGTTGAGGCAGTGAATGAAAATGGAAGCGAAGTAAAACAATTGCATGAAAAATCAGTGTTTATACCTTCTTTGTCGACTTTTCATTTACTGATTTCTCAACAGCAGCACTTAAGGCTCAGTTGGTTTACAGTTTATTTTAACCCTGTGGTTAAAAAAAAATGTCACATGACGGCTTTTGGTTGGTAACACGTCTCACTGGTCTGTGTATTTCAGAGCGTGGCGTGGTTTGGGAGGAGACCATCATTCTTCTTCCCGATAATGTGCATTATGTTTTCCTGTCAGCCACCATCCCCAATGCCAAACAGTTTGCTGAGTGGATTTGTCACTTACACAAGCAGGTGGGATGTTGTACTGCCTCATAGTATAATTAAAGTTCTTATAATGTTCCTAAGTGAGAAGGTGACAGTTTAAATGAGTGACTTAGGGTAGTTTTTCTTTGTTTTTAAGTTTATTGATTTATGCTTTTCTAATGTCTCCTGTAGCCATGCCATGTGGTCTACACAGACTACCGCCCCACTCCACTGCAACACTATATCTTTCCAGCAGGGGGTGATGGACTCCACCTGGTTGTTGATGAAAATGTAAGGACACGTGGAAACAACACTCATTAGGGCTTTTCAGAAGAAATGAATTAATAGCTCTTTGGACTCAGCTTCATCTCCTTCACTGATAATTCTGCTTTACACAAGTGGGGCTAAAATAACAATTTGTGTATTCTAAATTTGGATGCATCAATTAGAAACAGCCGCTATAAGGTAATGTATAATTCAGGACGTTTTTTTTGTCTTGTATTTTTCTCCAGGGAGAATTCAGAGAGGACAATTTCAACACAGCTATGCAGGTGCTGAGAGATGCTGGGGATTCTGGGGGCAGCAGCGGAGGTGCCAAGTGGGATCCAAAAGGAAGGAAAGGAGGCACTAAAGGTGTGTGGGTTTGCTGGATTTTAATGTAAAAATCTTTGATTCAGTAATTCATATAAGATTGCATGTGTTTGTACTTTAATCAGGCCCATCAAGCGTGTTCAAGATAGTGAAGATGATCATGGAGAGGAACTTCCAGCCAGTGATTATTTTCAGCTTCAGTAAGAAAGAGTGTGAGGCCTACGCTCTGCAGGTGGCTAAACTGGACTTTAACAGAGGTATGTGCATTCCTGGAAACTCTCTAATCTGTGTGTGTGTGTGTGTCAGGATTTTCCCCACGAAAGCGTGCGGCCATGTCTCTGGTGAGAGTAGCAGTATAGTCAGACAAGTTAAGTTGTTTGCAGTCATGAAAGCACCGGTAGACTTTGAGGAGGTCTTTGCAAATGTGCTGTTTGATAAGTGCAATTTGTGAAAGTTTACTGCTGACAACTAAGCTGATAGATTAATATCAAAGGATGTGTTTCTGGCATTTGGCTTGTAGCTCTGATGTGTGCTGAATGAGGTGAGGTCAGACTCTTTGTCAGTGAAGTTCTGAATATTACAGATTAAAAGCTTATTTTTTCCTCTAATAAGATTAGAAATGATTGACTTTTTATAATTTGATCATGAGAATATTATTATACAGTGATGTTGCTTTTTTTGACCAATAGCTTCACTGCATTTTTCACTTATGAGGTATCAGGTTAGGTCACAAGACCAGTCAGTGAGCAGATTTTTGAGATGGCAAATGGATTTTCTTTGCCAACTGAAACATCAACACCATCTGTTTTTGTGACAAACTGTTCAGAGAGCGGGGGAAGAAGATGAGATTTGGCAAATAAATCAACATTGCTAAATTGTTGGCAGGGAATGTGATTTAATCCTCCTCACCCAGCGATTACCATCAGTGTGGCTTATGGTGCCTTCACCGTTGGTGGTGCTGTTTGGTCCAGTGGATAAGTGGAGGAGTTGCTTCATAAGAATAAATCCTCACATGATTGGAGACATTCCAGCAGCAGACTGAGCTTGGCTCACATCCACCTGCTCCAAGTCAAACATGCTCATCAAATCTTAAGTGGGAGATCTTTTCCTTCCCCATTTCAGTTTGTTTTTTTTGCTCGGTGACATTATTATAAATGAGAAGGTTTGTTTTCACACTGAGCTCTTCCAGCACTGAAATCCCGTGCAGATTGCCAATGATTTATCAGTATTGCACAAAACAAATGGAGACACAGTACCAAAGACAGTTCCTCATTTTCACAAGTTTCTTGTGTTCTTGTGGTTTCAGTAAAGCTTTTGTTTTTTGTTTTTCTTAAGAAAAATTGTAGATACTGAGATAATTTCAGTAGACTGGAGAAAAAGGGTATATCCACATATATACAGGTCTTATTTAAAATGAGGTTTTTTTCATGTTTGTTTTGAAAAATATCTCTCCACATGGAAATGCAAAACATTTTTGGCATGTTGTTGATGCCGAAGCAACAGGTGGTGACATAACTCTGATCATCTAGAAATGCTGGCTAACCAGAGGCCTACAAACAGTAACACAGCACACAGTCTGACGTCAGAAAAAGGAGATAAAGTTGTCAACACCTTTGATGTTGCAAGACTTGCAAGAAAGAAGTTGTCAGTATTTTATTTGTTTATGCTTTTAGCTACAGCAAAATTCCTTTACAAATGTAATTATTGGACTTGAAGTGGTTTCATGAATAAGGGCCAGTCCACATGGACTGAGATGGACAGAGACTGCCCACCAGCAACAGCAAATACTATAATGTGTTTGGCAGAAAAACTCCAAAGTCAACAGAGACTTGCACAATCCCTGAGTGGTTGATGTTTCTCTGTAGGCAATTCCCCAAAACCCCCTATCTCCGTTGGTCCACGTTAACCCCACATTTCCCAGGATTAATTATGTGTTGAATAATATTTTAAAATCACTCAAACTACACTCCTTTCTTTGTTACAGATGATGAGAAACGTCTGGTGGAGGAAGTTTTCAACAATGCAGTGGACTGTCTATCAGATGAGGACAAGAAACTGCCTCAGGTAAGTGTTTCTGCATGCTCTCACACTCAGCTTTCTCTGAGCTTGTCAAGGGTTTATTTATTTATTTAAACATGGTTTTTGAACCTGATCTTAACACCTTGTAAAATCTTAGCAAAAAGCCTCACTGTTTCCTGCTGTGATGAGTCCTGTTAAAATCAGTCCTGTACCCAGTAACAGCGTTAGTAGCTGTTATTGGGTACAACACGAGCAACAGCAAAGCCCAACCCTACCACACACTTTTCCATTACGAGGGTTACGTTGGCTTTGGTTTCGTCAGCTGTGATTAAAACTGTCACTGAGTAAGAAGTTCAACAGTAATGAGCTTGTTTGTGTTCTTCAGGTCGAGCATGTGCTGCCACTGTTAAAGAGGGGGATAGGGATCCATCATGGAGGCCTACTGCCCATCCTGAAAGAGACCATAGAGATCCTCTTTTCTGAAGGCCTCCTCAAGGTACAGTGGTGATTCTAACTTTAATGAGATTTGTCTGTCTCTGCAAGACTGAAAATTTCAAAACTGTGTTTGTAACAGACGTTTAGGGGAAATACTTTGTTTGCTCAAACGTTTAGTACATAGTCATATTAATGGATTTGATGAATAGAAAATGGCTTTCCAAATGTTTTATGAGGAACACTTTGAACATGTTAATTAGTCCTTGAGGATGCAGTTTCATCAGTGTCTATTTGTAAGTGATAAAATGTAAATATTGAGATGAGCTTAATGCTCCTTATTTCCATTGCAGGCCTTGTTTGCCACAGAGACATTCGCCATGGGCATCAACATGCCAGCTCGCACTGTGCTCTTCACCAGTGCACGCAAGTTTGATGGCAAGAATCACCGCTTTGTAAGTTCACGCAGTCAAACACAATGGTCTCCCCCTCTTTTATGTCTTTAATACAGAATTTTCTCAGCAACAGTATTAGTATGGATGTTTGGAAAAGTTGCACTTCCAGAAAGATATCTGTCTGTCTATGGCTTCTGTTTGAGGCCAGTAAAATGCAGAGCTCGCCATAAATTGTGCTTTAAAGCTGCTCTGTCAAGTGTGCAGTTGTTATGTAGCACGTTATTCTGAAGCCTTTATAAGGTCTTCAAGCGTTGCAGCTTGCATTGCCACATAAACAGCCACATATTGTTTACAAGGGGGTGCTCTAAGGATTAAAGAGAATGAGCGAGAGTGAAACTGCCCTCCAAGAGGTTCAGCAGAAACATCTGTTGCCTCTGATGGTGCCAAAACTCCACACAGGCACTCACACTTCACCTTCATTCTTCAAAAAACTCTCTTCCAACTCAAGAGCTGCTCTGAAGAATGTGTGAAATGAAGATCTGATCATTTAAACTCTTGTTTGTTTTATGTGCAAAGAGAGGTAAAAATGTGGAACTTAGTCAGTGCCATGTGTGATTCAATGAACAGTAGATGAGTGATGTAGATTCATAGCAATGCAGATAATTGCCTAGGCAGTAATTGAATAAATATGCAGATGTTCAGTGTTTTGTTTTTTCTACCTTCATTTATGCTGTTTTAACCAGTTTTTCAGTTGTACATTTATTTCACATGTACATAGACGTTCTTTAATATAATTTATCTTCCCACCTTGTGTAGATAACATCAGGTGAGTATATCCAGATGTCTGGGCGTGCTGGGAGGAGAGGAATGGACGACAGAGGGATTGTTATTTTCATGGTGGATGAGAAGATGAGCCCAGCTGTGGGTAAACAGCTACTCAAGGTACTGTTAACCAAGCTGCTGCAAATGCTTTTTACCATCACTTTCAGGTTTTTTAGTCCCTAGCATTATTTTAACCACTGACTCCAAAGTTTTAGAAGTGATTCTTAAGTTGTTCTTTGTCAGAAATCACTGACATTTTAATCATTTTAACCATTTTAATCCTGCTGTGCAGGGCTCTGCAGATCCTTTGAACAGTGCCTTCCACTTAACCTACAACATGGTGCTCAACCTGCTGCGTGTGGAGGAGATCAACCCAGAGTACATGCTGGAGAAGTCTTTCTACCAGTTCCAACACTACAGGGCTTTGCCTGGTGTAGTGGAGAGTAAGCATTTCTGTATGCACTTGTTCACACTACACACTTGGGTAGTAACTAACAGACATACAAATATGAACACAAATAGCAATCACAGACTTCAATAGCATGTATATGTATATTCGTAGTATGATGACTGTTTAAAGTGTCATCTTCAGTTGTCTGGTATGAATTACATGTGATGTAGTTCTAAGATGAATCTAAAATGACTGTGTTTGTGCAGAAATTAAGAAGTTGGAGGAGCAGTACCACACCATTGAGATTCCCAATGAAGAGAGTGTGGTCACTTACTTTAAAATCAGACAGCAGCTGGCCAAACTGAGTAAAGAAATCCAGGAGTTCATCCACAAACCCAAATACTGCTTGCCATTCTTACAGCCTGGACGACTTGTCAAGGTACTGCTGCACACTTAGACCAGCAGTAATAATGGAAGATTTTCACATCATTTAACAAGTCTGTATTTTCATCTTTCAGGTAAAAAATGAGGATGCTGACTTTGGCTGGGGAGTGGTTGTAAACTTTTGCAAGAAGACTAATGTTAAGGTAAGTTAGTGGCACCTATAGGCGAATCCAAGGTCCTGTGGCTATGACTAACACACATTTCCCATTTAGACGACTACAGACTCAGAGCCGCTGTATGTCGTGGAGGTTTTGGTCCACTGTAGTAAGGACAGTGTGAAAGATGCTGCAACTGAAGCTGCTAAACCTGCCGCTCCTGGGGAGACTGGAGAGATGCAGGTGGGTGGAGCAATCACAAGAACACATATAACTTCATATACACAAATGGGAGCGCCATAATTGAAATCACCTTTTTCCGCCCAGGTGGTTCCAGTGATGCTCCATCTCCTCACTTCTGTCAGCTCAGTTCGTCTTTACATCCCCAAAGACCTGAGACCCTATGACAACAGACAGCTCATGCTCAAGTCCATACAGGTACAAAGCAGAGCCATTTCTCAAGGTGTTGAAGATATTAGTGTGAATCATTTACATTTTTTTTTTTCCTCCAATCATTTTGTCCACAGGAGGTGCAGAAACGTTTCCCAGATGGTGTTCCTCTGCTTGACCCCATAGATGACATGGGCATCAAAGACCCTGCATTAAAGAAAGTTATTCAGAAGATTGAGGCCTTTGAGCACCGCATGTACACCCATCCCCTGCACAGTGACCCCAACTTGGAATCTGTCTATTCTCTCTGTGAGAAGAAAGCTCTGGTGAGAAACTTTGTCAAATTTCAAGCCATGGGATGCCCTGCTAAATGTCAGGCCTTATGAGAGCTTAACTAAATGGTGTCAAACTGGGCTAACCTAGCTTGTAGTGGCATGATTTGCATTTGTATTTGCCTGGTAAGTGATGTTTGCGTAAGTAACCATCACTGTCACTGGGGTATCCACTGTGTCAGCTGTAAACTAGTAAGCGTGAGTAATGCTATACGGTCGGGAACAACTATGTGGCTGGTTTTAACCAGTTGCCTCATCACACCGCTGATCAAGAGTGTGAAAATAAAGAGTGTGAGAATGAACCGCCTGAAGGCTAGGACTGAGTTAATGAGTGTGGGTATTGGTCTCCAGTTTGCCATTTTTATTTATAACCTGTTGTTCTTTGCTTTTTCTCTGACTTGTTAATGGTTTTGATCATGGTTTCTCTGGAAGTCGACTCTGAGCACTGTTTCAGTGAATTCAAAGGTTCCTACACTGTTGAACACTTTGTTACTACCCTGTGGGGGTCATATATCGCAACAAGGTACTAACAAAGTATTTAGTTGTCTATCACCTTTGTGTTGGAACAAAGCATCACTTTTGGTTAGGGTTATTTATTGGTAGCTTTGATTGATATTGGGATGTATTGTCTATACCACAACAGGTTACTATAACAAATAACAGCTAAACACTTCTAATTTCTTAATGTTTGAACTTTCCTGTTTATCTACAAAAAGTACCTTTTGTTAGATGAGACTTGATTTCTTTTTATTGGATTTTTCTGTTCAGTTGTGGTCAAATATGTGCATACAGGCAAACAGGGAAAATGACTGCTTGTGAATGTTATTCCTTCCTTCAGAGGTCCAGTAAATTTAATTTTGCTTTCTTTGAACACCAAAATGAAACAAAAGTGCTGCTAATCCTCAGGTTCATCTTTTTATTGTTTTTTTTACAGATGCTACCATTTCTGATGTCTCATTTATCTTATTTGTTTAGCCAAACAGGTAGCACTGGCTGAACTCAACACATCTTACAGATGCACAAGCACTAAAAAGTCTTAGCTTTAGATTTAAGTGTTCATGTGATGTCACTTATCTTTACCAACACATCCAGTCACCATTACAGCGAAGTCTTTGCTTCTTTCTTTGATCGATGAGCAGTGCTGGTGACGTCTTTGTGTGTGTGTGTGTTAAACAAAGTAGAAGAGGTTGAAGTGGATCAATTAAATAGTTGGTTTGAGATAAGCATGCACATGAACATCTGATGCAATTGTCTTTCACATTCCTCTTCATCACTCTGACAGCTAAAGTTGATTGAAGTTTTCTGATGTGCTAAACAACTGGAACCTATCACACAGCTTTTTGAGACTTTAAGAAACCCTGAAATCAAAGTTCAACAAGTTAAAAATGAAGAAATTTGCATAACATAACTGTGTGTGTGTGTGTGTTTTAGATCGCAGCAGATGTTCGAACAGCCAAGCGAGACCTCAAAAAAGCTCGAACCATCTTGCAGATGGACCAGCTGAAGTGCAGAAAGAGAGTTCTTCGAAGACTTGGCTTTGCCAGTCCCTCTGACGTCATTGAGATGAAAGGGCGGGTCGCCTGTGAAATTAGCAGGTAGGGGAGGGCGGGGCACACACACACACAAAGCTGGGACAGTGAAGAAAATGTTTGAGCTGTGTCTGTATGGATGAACCTGAAAACTTCAGGTTACTTGTGTAACCCCGGCTCTCACAGCAGCATGAGTGAGATGTCTCAGCATGGGATGATGCACCTACTTGCGTATTCCTTAAAAGCCTTATTCCATTACAACAATCCTGATTGGCTGATGATTGAAACGACCACGTTGGACAGCCACCCAACCTTATGAAGCTTGCACTACTATGTGGCCATTTTTTTAATTTTTTTTTTTTTTTTTTAAAGATAAGCAGTTTTTCTCACTTCACCCCAGCAAAAAGGGAATCTCACTCATGCTACCCTGAGAACTGGGGTTACGTGAGTTACCTAAAGTTCCTATTTCTAGCTTTTGTTTTGATGTCTTACAATTAAATATTTAGAATAAAAAAGCAGATTCTTACTCTGTTTTTATAGCTGCTGTTTTCAAAAGATCAAGATATTGAAGCAAAGTCATTATATAATTAATTTTCTGTATAAATATCTCCAGTGCCGACGAGCTCCTGCTGACTGAGATGATGTTCAACGGTCTCTTCAATGATCTGACAGTTGAGCAAGCCACGGCCCTGCTGTCCTGCTTTGTCTTCCAGGAAAACGTAAGGACAAACAAACACAAATGCATCACTCACTCTATGTACAAATATTCATCTTTTCCCGAACACTAATATAAACACCTTATTCCCATTCCTGTAAGTTCGAGCTGCTTTCACATTCTTGGCTTCTTCTCCTGCTTTACAGTCAAAGCAAACACCAAACTCTCAAAATAGGGCGATCCAGCATCAGCACATGTTTAAACAGACTTTCATTGGTTTCTCATTAGCTCAGTCCTGTGAACAGGAAAATTCTGACCTCAATCCCATATCTGTAACTGGAAGGTCGCCGGTTCGATTCCCGGGCTCTCTGTCCTGGTCGTTGTGTCCTTGGGCAAGACACTTCACCTACCGCCTACTGGTGTTGGCCAGAGGAGCCGATGGCGCGATATGGCAGCCTCGCCTCTGTCAGTCTGCCCCAGGGCAGCTGTGGCTACAACTGTAGCTTGCCTCCACCAGTGTGTGAGAGTGAATGAATAGTGGCATTGTAAAGCACTTTGAGTGCCTTGAAAAGCGCTATATAAATCCAATCCATTATTATTATGTTTCCAATTAATCTGATGCGCATGTGAGTGCACAGCTGTCAGTTGTTGTCTTTAAAGACGACCTGCTGCTATTTTAGCTGTTGATGATGGGGACTTTAGCCAATTAGCATGTTTTTAAAGAACTCAGCGTTGGTCGGAAGAACACCTGAAAATAAATTGTACATTTGTTACTTATTGAGCCATGTTCATCACCTTCTCAATAACTTGCAGACGTGAACATACCTCTAATCCTGCACATTAGCTTCTCAGAGGAGCCACCAAACATATTCACTGAGATCAAGTGCATGTTAACATTAGTTTGCATCTGCAGACCAAACGGCTGCTCGGATGCAAAATAGCACACTAGAATATGTGTAAATACCACCTGACTTCAATACTGCTGTATTGAAAAATAAAAATAAAAATCCAGACCACAATAAATATTTACAGAGCAGATGTGGCTGCTTAAAGTGATACCGGCAGCCTAGGAGGCCCTAAGCTTTCTGATGAAAATAACATTAGTATCTCAAATTGTTATGAGACAGAGACTTATATTTGATTCTAGGATACTTCAGTGTACAGTGGAGATCGTGCTCGATTCAATGACTACAAAGTGCCCAGGTACAGTGGCTGTAAAATTAGGCAAAATCATGACCCCTCCATTACGCTCCTGCCAGTTAGTGAGAGGTGATATGAGCTGCTGATATGCTTTGGTTCCTTGATGAGTCATTTTGTTTTGTGCAACTTTGCAAACCTTATCCATGTTCTTCCTAGAGGGAAGTCACTTTCTCCTTGTAGTCCTTCCATACAAGCCATACTTGTTCATTCTTTTTCTAATTTAATTATCATGAAATTTGGGCCTTTAACATGCTAACACTCCCATAGAGTGAGATGCAGCTCTTGGATTTTTTGCAGTTTCCCTGATCATTGCATATTCTGACCTTGCTGTGAATTTAGCTTGGATGCTCACCTGGCAACTGTCTTTCCATTTGATAATGAATAATCTTCCTCACTGTAGAAGGATGGACTTCAGATTGTTTGGGAATTTCCTCATAAACCTCCACAAATTTATTTGATGCTTCGCTAAGATAATTACTGATGTCTTTCCTCCTTGTATTCCTCCTGTATTTTCTGGAAAATTTAGACATGCGTGCAGGAGTTATGCTGTATTATGATTTAATAACATTAACATTTATATGGTACTTGTAATAATTATTTAGAATGTATTTTTATTGTTTAAAAGAGCAAACAGATGTTGTGTTTTTTTTCCTCCAGGCCAGCGAGATGCCAAAACTAACTGAACAGCTCGCTGCACCGCTGAGACAGATGCAGGTAAGACGGCATCAGAGTGGAGCTGTATCTTGTTAAATGCGTGTACTTTAGTAGAAATGAAAGCATCACTGTTTCTGTTGTGTTCAGGAATGTGCAAAGCGCATCGCCAAAGTGTCAGCAGACGCCAAGCTGGAGGTGGACGAAGAGAGCTATCTGAACCAATTTAAACCCCACCTAATGGACGTGGTTTATGCCTGGGCCAACGGGGCCACGTTTGCTCAAATCTGCAAAATGACCGACGTCTTTGAAGGTTTGTTACTTCTCTTACAATCTGCAGGTGTTTAATTATTAAGATCACTTGAATTGGTTCCTTTCTCCAGTATCAGGAAATATTTTCTATTTGAGGCAGATTTTGTGGGTCAGATGAGTTATTTGATACAAAATGAACACATTTACTCTCAAAAAAAAATATATATATATATAGATAGATATAAAGATATGTATCATCAAAGATTTATAACACATGTATCTACACACTGGATTTCTGTTTAGGGAGCATCATCCGTTGCATGCGTCGTCTGGAGGAGGTCCTGAGACAAATGTGTTCTGCATCTAAAGCCATCGGCAACACAGAGCTGGAGAATAAGTTTGCTGAAGGTAGGAAACACATTGCACCAATTTTTAATTTGAATGAATATTAGCTCCCTTTTTAATTGTAGTCTAACATGATAAATCCTTAAAAAGTTGGACATTTTTCACTGTTTTTTGTTGGTTTTTGTTAGATTTATTTTTGTATTGTTAAAACTACATTGACAGTACACCTGTGCATCATAAACTTTATTTAGTGCATGCATTTAGTGCATGCATTTAACAAACCATTTACGTTTTATGAAGAAGCAAAAACTAGATTCTGTAATTGTTCATGTAAAAGTTGTGACAGAGTTTGAATTGTGTTTCTCTCCCTGCAGGAATAACAAAGATCAAGAGAGACATCGTCTTTGCTGCCAGTCTCTACTTATAGTGTCTTTTAGTGAACCCTGCTCTTTTGTGGTTGTTTGTTTAAAGAGTCACACAGGTAGGAACTCTGTGACGTTCATTCCTGAACTCGGTTGGGTTTCAGGGATTTTCCTTTGCTCACAATGGACTTAAAGATGGTGACTTAACAGTGAGCTGGTCCAAATAGCTTAAAGGCAATGTGTCTGTCACTCTTTCACTATAGAAGCCATGTGCTTTGTTATTCACCCTTTTTTAAAAAATGTGTAATGCCTTAGTGAACTTAAATTGGTTATTATTCCATTGGCTCCAGCTGAAAGCTCTTTGGGAATGCTAACCGTGCAATCACAGCAACTTCCATAAACACTTTCATCCTGCTGAGGTTTCCCAATCGTTGTCCTCACTGTGCGCATCATATATGGTCTGTTTTCACAGTTCATTGAATATGCATGTTTTGTTTTTGCTTAAATGGCAAAAACGTGCATAATTAGACTGATAATTATTTTGTGCTTTGATCTGAGGAGAGCTCATGACATAATACATCAAATACGTTACACCTGTGTCAATGTTAATAACCCACTTTATTTTTCCGTATTTTTACATGTGTGTACATATTTGACAATTTTCAATAAACGTCTGTATTTGTTTACATACAGATTATATATAAAAAGCAAACTGTTGTCCATTCACTTGATGCTGATATTAAACAGAAGGTTGTAATAGCAGCAGCTGTCCGGCCAAGCAACACAGGACCTGAACTGACAGCCTTCTCTGCAGTGCTCTCACCAAACATGGTAGAAACTTCTTCACTTGAATGTTTTTATATGTATTCAACCTCATCTGGTAGTTTATTGGTTTGAACAGCAGGTAGCGGTGCCACATAAATCAGCCTGTAGAAGTCGGGAGGTCCCCGCAGACCAACGAGTTTATCTGCAATGACACAGCAGAGCAAAATTAGCGCGTGAGCACTGAGCCAGCAATTTAACTCAACCCCACCATCGGGCTCTTAAATTGGGGGGGGGTGCTCTGCCTCTAATGTTTTTAATAAAGTTTATATGCTGGAATTGGATCACATGTTTCATTATATTGTCAACTTCATCTTGAAGTTCATTGGTTTGAACAGCAGGTGGCGGTGTTTCTTGATATTCAGATACGCCCCAGCTCACGCGCTCAAAACCCGCTTCCAAATCCATTACCACACAAACGAAGTGAAGCTGCAAAATAATAAGCAACTGAAGCTTTAACATTGATAAACATCAGTATGCTGTGCTTTGCGTGTCAAAGTAAACATTTAGCACACGGGATGTTCTGGCTGCTACGTCAACGCAAATGTATCCAGGTCTATATTTATATGATGCATGTTGGAGAGTGAACTATGGAGATCATTTACCTAAACGTGTCTTTTACACAGTCACTTACTGAGTTGATTGAAAAGCAAACTGAGACCTGCTGATCTCAGAGTTTATAGGAAATGGGTGCAGCAATTTATTGAAACATACAAATGGAAATATAATGCAAAATAGTGTTTGCACAATTTTTATGAACGTGAAAGTCAATATTTGGTATGATCATCTTTATCCTTCAACCCATCCTGAACTCTCTTAGGTAAGTTTCCCTGTAATTTCTTTAAGTAGTTTTCAGGAATATTTTTCGCGGCTTCTTGGAGGACATTCAAAGCCCTTCTTTGGATTTTGGCTGCCTTTTGTTCTCTCTGTCAAGATGATCCCATCACAGCTAATGTTGAGTTCTGGGATCTAATGAGGCCAGTCCACGCCCGATAGTGTTCCACTCTATGATTTTCTGTTCAGGCATGCTGTGCTTTCAATGTACTGATAGTATGTTTGGGATCATTGTCATCTTGTGGAAGTTGTTTCCAGTCTGATGCTCTCCTGATAGTATTGCATGATGAATCAAAATCTAACCAAACTGGCAGAACGTCCACTGTGTTTTACAGACTGCAGTAAGCACTCATGTTGTACCTCTCTCCCGACCTTCTCTGGATTGACCAGAATTTTCAAATTTGAAGTCATCACTCCATAAAACTTGCTGCTTCTGGTTTTCAGTTGAGTTCCTGTGTAATACATTTATGTGTAAACACAACACTGGTTCCTCCCGTGATGTTTGTGTCTGTCTTTTGCTTGAATTATTCATAGGTCAATGTTAAGAGCCTTAACATACAAAAAAAACCCATTTCTTTGAAAATGGTCAGCTTCAAGGACTAAACTGAAAATGAGTGAAAAAGCAGCGTCTTTCAGCTTAAAATGGTAATAGTCTTTTTTTGAGAGCTTTAGTTTTTGGTTGTTCGGGTTAAATCACCCAGCTTTTTATAAAAACTAGTGAAAACTTTGCTTCAGTTGTTTCTTTTTACACGTGAACATCTATCCACGCATTTTCTGCGAGCTCTTCCTCTAAAAACTGCTCATATCATCTCTGCTTAGTTACTAGTAGTTGCCTCATGACATACTGTTAATAATCAATATTAACGTTAACTGAATGGTTCATTTATTTCTTGGTTTACCTGCATTATTATCAGCTGTTAAATGGGTAAGGTTCCTCTGTTAATACTCACAAAGGCTAAAAAATGTCACTTTAGCTTTTAAAACTGTTTAAAAACAGTAATAATTCAACTTTATGGGGGTGTTGGTGGTCTCATATATTGTTGTGTTACACCCAGCCAGGTGTACGTTTGTTGTTGTTGTTTTAACTTTCCTCAGCGTGGATAATTTTAGATTGGTAAACTGGCAATTGAGTGCACGTCTGAGCCTAGCTATTATAATAGCAGCTGAATCTTTGCCCTTTAGATTCTACAGAATGGGTCTCGCTAGATTGATGCCTCAGGCACGATTTCATCTTCTTAGACATTAAGAATTGTGATGTGATCAGCAGCTGGTGCCTGTAGTTGTTTCACAGACAACTACAGGCTTAATCATAACTAACGATACTGAATTCATTCTGGGTCATAATTACTGCCCAAAGTAATAATTACTGGTGATTCATTTAATAGGAGCTTATCTTAGTTCTTGTTATTGATTATGTACTTTTATTTGAGCAATAGCTCAAATGAAACTGTCAGGTATAAAGCTATAAAGGTCAAATGATCAGTCAGTGAGCTCATTGTTGATTAAATCTGGAGATGACAAACAGATTGTCCTTACCCACTGAAACATCATAAATCATGTGTTTTAGTGACTGGGAGGAGGTTGGGGAAGGAGATGAAATCAGGCAAATAAATCAACATTGCTAAATTGTTGGCAGGGAATGTAATTTAATCCTCCTCACCCAGCGATTACCATCAGTGTGGCTTATTGTGCCTTCACCGTTGGTGCTGCTGTTTGGTCCAGTGGATAAGTGGAGGAGTTGCTTCATAAGAATAAATCCTCACATGATTGGAGACAGTCCAGCAGCAGACTGAGCTTGGCTCACATCCACCTGCTCCAAGTCAAACATGCTCATCAAATCTTAAGTGGGAGATCTTTCCCTTCCCCATTTCAGTTTGTTTTTTTTGCCCGGTGACATTATTATAAATGAGAAGGTTTGTTTTCACACTGAGCTCTTCCAGCACTGAAATCCCGTGCAGATTGCCAATAATTTATCAGTATTGCACAAAACAAATGGAGACATTGTGCCAAAGACAGTTCCTCATTTTCACAAGTTTCTCGTGTTCTGAGAGTTCTCTCGGTAAAGCTGATTTTCCCTGAAAAATGGCAAGATAATGATCGAGCATCGGCAGTAAGGAGAAAAAGTTACAGGTTAACATATCAAATATGTTTTACAGCTGTAGAAAAAAGAAAACTATGTAGATCAAATAACATATGAGGTAAATGTAAATGTGCAGTTTTTTAAATATATCATTAAAGTTTTCTGTCGCTGTCTGTCATTTACAAACTCACAGGGGCCGGTTCTGACTAGCACACAGATGAAAACTATATTGTCTAACCAGTGTGTGTGTATACACAGGTTCCTCTGTTTGTGTGTGTAGGTGGGTTGTGATGAGGACACGGAGCCACGTGGCTCTTCTGGGTTTTCTCTTTTCCACCCAGACCCCTCCTTCCCCTTCTTCTGTCTTTTTTTTTTTTTTGCTTTTAATTTCTCTCTCTCTCTCTCTTCTCCCCCCCCCCCCCCCCCCCCCCCCCTTTAAAAAATAAAATAAAATAAAAATCTTGTAGGGTTCCCCCCTCTCCCACCCTGCTGTGACTTGTGACTGTGCATTTTCTGGGCAGCTTTTGTGAAGTGACAGGGCCACGTTGGAGTCAACGAAACAGCACAATTGCAGCACAAAACAGACAAGGCGATACTGATCTAGCTCGGGAGGCTGACCCGCAGCGTTAAGGCCATTGTTTTTGGCCACAGAGCAGTATGGCAGATGTTTTTGCTGCTGTTGGCAGAGCCTGAGGTTGATGAAGTTTGCACAGCCAAGTGCTTCAGCATGGACTGGTTACATAGCTGTGAATTTTGTTTGGATCTTTGTGGTCTGCAGGGGATGGTTCCTAATGATTCTGCTGACCTCGCTTTTTGTTCACCCTTGGGCATTCCTCTGATTTACGGACATGAAATGTAGCATCGCACTGAAAGATCAGTCGAGATAGAAACAACCGAGGCTGAGATGTACACAGTATTAATCCCTGGTGTGGGGCAAACTCCAAGAACATCGAATCTTACATTTTATCCATGATGCATCTCAACCTTTACTAACTTCAAGGCCTTTTTAAGTCCATGACAAAGCTTATATTTCTTCATCTTGGTTGTGGTATGCTTTCGTGCAGTAAGGAGTAACAAAAGCTGCTCCTCTTTTACTCATTACCTGAATTAAAACGAGAGTTTAACACATCAGTGGAGCCAATGGGAGGGCAGCTAACAAATCTAACCTGTCAACAAGGCACATGACTAATTGGATGGAAATCTGCTTCCATTAAAAAGCGTTTTACTCCTGATGGCTCGATGTGTGAGTTTGGCAGTCAGCACTGCTCTGTTTTTGTCTTCTAATTGTGTGAGCATTCATCACGGTGTGGAGTGGTCAAGGTTCAAATGAGCTGAACTTTGCCAACGCCGTGCCTTTGAGCTCATCAGGCGCCTGTTGTTGTTTATCTACACATTCTTCCGATGGAAAAAATGTGTAGATAAAAGCAGTGGCACCATTGTTACATTATGAGTGAAAGTCCTCTTAACAGATCTACACAACCCTGCTCTGTTTGATCAATGAAGTTTTTTTGTTTTTGTTTTTTTGCTGAAGCAAAGGCCTTAACTTGAACTTTCCCCCCATGCTTTAGACTTTTTTATAAGTAAATTTGTTAATGATTAAACAAGTAAAATAAGTCTCCCCGGCACTGACGCCTGACATTTTAAAAGTAAATACTGAGCTGTCAGACTTTGTGGTGCTCCAAGGTTATGATTAATACAGGCTCATAAGAAGGAACATTTCCCAGAATGGTTTCATGAATAAAGACCTGTGACTAAGTTTCCACATAGACTTAGATGGACACAGAGACGGCTCCGCGGCAACAGCAAATACTATAATGAGTTTAGCACAAAAACTCAAAAGAGTCATGAGAGCCTTGCTCAGTCCCTGAGTGCTTGATGTTTCCTTGGAGCCAGTTCCACAATAACCCCTCTCTGCGTTGTCCAGCATTAAACACACATATGCCAAGATTAATTCCGTTTGTAGCATTTTAAAATGACTCAAAGCTGTAAGAAACGAACCGAGTAGCTGCGTAGGATCTTAAAAAATGCAGTGCTTGTTTGTTCCAGATGACGAGAAATGTCTTGAGAAAGCGGGCTGTCGTTCGGACGAGGACAACAAACTGTGTCAGGTAAGCAGAGATGTTGTTTCTACACGCCAGAGGAAGCAGTTTTCTCAACCTGGCGTTGACACCTTGTAAAACCTCATCGAAACTCTTCTCCGTGTCCACAGAGTCCCTTTCCTGCTCAGAAAAGACAGCCTTAATTTAAATAGTTGCACACAAAATGTCAACACGGGCTCAAACACTGTGCTCCTGTTATTTTGCTCTGCTGTGATGAGTCACGTTATAAAAAGCAGCTCTGTTGCGGTCATAGCTGTTAGTGGGTAGACCACTATAGCCTGATCCTACAACACACTTTTCCACTACGAGGGATGGGGATGCTTTTCCAATCCTCTGTTTCCTTGGTTTCGACAGCTGTGATCATGTGAGCAGAACTGTTGCTGAGTAAGGAGATTAACAGCTACTGTTAAGGAGGGAGATATAGAGGGAGATTCATCATGGAGGCCTACTGCTCACCCCAAACAGACCATAGGGTGCTTTCCTCCGAAGGCAGGTTGAGTCACAGGCAAAACAAAAAGTTGAGCTTTTGTTTTGGATTATATTTTATCTTCAGCAACTACACAGTGCTATGAAACTTTATCTGTGTTCTTGACAAATAAAATAAATGAAAAACCATTTGTGACCAATTTGTTTCTAGGACAACACCTTGCGTAAGAAAATAAGCTGTGTCCCAAAATGTCGGCTGCATCCTCCGGAGGCCGCATTTTCAGGCCGATTACGTCACAGCCAGGCGACGAAGGCTGTCCCAATTCGTCGACTCCTTCAAATGCGGCCGACAAATGCGTCCTTCATTTCTCCGAATTTGAAGGATGGGTCGGGTGTGTCCTTCGTGGCCCACCGTATCCCAGAATTCATAGCGAGGCCCAGCCAATTTCAGTTTCCAATGATGGCGGCTGCTGCTAAGTTTTAAAATTACTCTTATTAATCTTTCTGGGTCACAAAATAAACTTTTAACATATTTTCAGGCGAGAAAGTAGCTGTGTAAACTTTAAATATCTGCTTGGTTTATCAAGACATTGCATATTTGCCAAAGTGCTCCGACGTTTTCGGAGACGTCTGTTACCCACCCGCTCGATAGCTAGCCGGGGGGGGGGGGGTGTTCAAAGGTCACTCGACCCAGCGAGAGCAGCGACTCCCAGCTTCATCATTTTCAGACCCTTGCTGTCATTTGCTACTCAGGTTAAACATGATATATAAGTCACTCGGATAACTTAAAAATGTAATTGTTTGGCTTTTATCTGTGTTTTATTTGTACCAGAGTAAATCAGTTTGGCTGAGATCAAAGTTATTAGATTATTAGATTAAATAAAACTTTATTAATCCATCGGGTTCCTCCGGGATTTTTACACAGCTGAATAAACGTCAAACAGAAAACTGCTTAAACAGAAGTATGAGACAGTCGAGAATTTACGCCAGTGTCCTGTTATATTTTAGATAGCAAGGAGCAGACGGCTGAGTTTATTAAACTCCACCGAGACAGCGGTGACGCAAATCTGAAGGCTAGACCGTCCCATTTTACAGCCTCGCACTTCCGGCCTTCTTGGTCTTCGAAGGACCCGGCCCACGTAGACTGCGAAGGCCGCGTCCTCCAAAGGAGGCAGCCTACGTTTTGGGACACAGCTAATACACACACAGGTGGGTGATTAAGGGAAGTGGAGACCGCTGTGGAGAACAAGACACAGGTGAACCAAATCAGAGCAGACTAGACAAAGGAAGCAAAACTAAAAGCAAAGCACAAGGAGCACAAATTCTTTCAAAGTAAAACAGGAAGAAATAATTAAACAGAGAAAACACAATCACCTTAATGAAATTAATACAAGCGACTTGACAGAGGAGGGCAACATACTAAGGGAACACAGAGAGTGGCAAAACATTAACTAAACATGGGGAACACAGGGAAGGGCGGATAAAGTGAAACAGGAATACAATGCAAACTACTATCAGCAAGAATGGAGCAAAAACTAGTAGGACTCAAAATAAAAGATTACTACAAATACCAGCACAACGCTGCCTCCACCTTGCTTGACAGTTGGTGCAGTGTTTTTAGGCTTGAAAACCTCATCTCCACTCCTTTAGACATACCTGTTGTCATTGCAACCGAATAGCTCAATCTTTATCTTGTTTGAATAAAACCTTTCTCCAGAAGACATTTGGTTTGCCCATAAGCCATAAGCCTCAAATTTCAGTCAAGCTTCACTTTGGATAGTGACACAGGTTTTCCAGCAGTTTCCAGTTCACGGCAGGCCTGAAAGCCTTGGTGGCTTCTGGTTTGTTCCTGAACAATTTCCTCTCATCTGAGGGTGAGTTGGGTCTGTCTTCCAGACCATTGAGTGTGGTAACACATTTTAATAACTTGTGTACTGTTGTTTAAACTGATGATCTTGGAATCTGGAGTTATTTAGAAATGGCTCCAAGAGACTTTCCCATCATAAATCTGCAGTTCTCCTCCTTAGATCTTCACTGAGGTCCATGGACTTTCTTATTATGCCGAGTTTTGGTCAATCCGGTGAGTGCTTTCAAACAAATCGTTTTTATCTTTGTGAAGAGAAACTACCCGTTGTAATCAACCATTCTCACTAATTCGAACTCAAAAGACCTTGTCAAGTTGAAACACTTTGTGGAACCTTCAGGACAACGTATTAAAAGATTTAAATGAGTCTTTGTATATATTTGAGGCTATATGTATACTTCAGACTCTGCATGGAATAGAGAAAATCCAAAATAAAATCGTGCATTCATATCTTGCTTTTTTAAAATTGTTAAAAATTATGCTGCACAGTCGTCCCGCCTAGGAAAAAGAACAGTGTCCACAACTGGTTCGTGTCCACAACTTGGGTGTGGAGTAGCCAGATTCATTGATTAGAGTGGAAGCATTGTGTTGCAGCATCTGCTCTGCAAATGGTCCAGATGTTACTGTTTTCAGATTGACTTTAGCCATAGTGTCGCACTGTGCTGCTGCTAACTTCTGCGTAATGAACAGTCAGTGACAGTAACACTGTGAAGTGAGGGAAAGGTGCCAAAAATTGTTTCAAGATTGATGGCAAAAATCACAGCGTTGGAAGAGCACACAATCAGACACATACATTGATATTTTATTTTATTTTATTTCTTTCTTTGTTTTGCATAAAAAATCATCTGCAGCAAAGTCATGACATGGTTAGCAATGTCAAGTCCTGTAAATAGATCATTTTCTCTGCAGCAGTATTACTTTAGATATGCATGTTGTGAAAATTTAAACCTCCAGAAAGAAATCTGTCTTTCTATGGCTTCCGTTAGAGGCCAGTAAAATGCAGAGCTCCTCATAAATTGTGAAGTATGCAGTTACTATGCAGCGTGTTGCTCTGAAGCCTTTATAAGGTCTTCAAGCGCTGCAGCTTGCATTGCCACATAAACAGCCACGTATTGTTTATAAGAACTAGGGGCTCTTATGTGCACTAAGGACTGGAGAAATTGAGAGAGTGAGAGTGAAACTGCCCTCCAAGAGGTTCATCAGGAACATCTGTTGCCTCCGATAGTGCCAAAGCTCCACGCAGGCACTCGCACTTCACCTTCATTCTTTAAAAAATCTCTCTTCCAAGTCAAGAGCTGATCGCATCGCATGCCTGGATTGAAAGTTGGATCATTTAAACACTTTTTTAGTTTGGTAAGAGAGGTAAAAATGTGGAGTTCAGTCAGTGCCATGTGTGATGCAATGCACAGTCCTCAGAGGCCTTTGGAAAAGTGCTTCACTCTCCACATCACAACATAGATGAGTGATGCAGATTTATAGCAGTGCAGATATAGAGTATATCCACATGTCTTTGTGTGCTGGGAGGAGAGGAACGGATGACAGAGTGCCTGTTTTTTCGTGGTGAATAAGAAGGTGAGCCCAGCTGTGAATAATCTGGTATCCTTTTTATTAACCATCAAGTCATGAAGTTTTCAACTTCTAGTCTTCTTCCTAACCGTGTCCTTTCAGAGCACCTCACAGCTGTCTACACACTCCTCTTTGATGCATTTCTAGTCATTCATATCAATTACAATCCTACTAAAAATCTGTGTGAACCACTGAGTGGAGGTTGTCAGCAGTGACTCTGAAGTTGTTCTGTGTGTCATGAGGCCGCTTGGTGTGCTGTCAAACCTTAACACAGAGTCACAAAGAAGCCAGAGAGTCTTTGTCCCCTGCCTTTGATTTGACACATTTATAGCTGCGCTGCTATAAATACACAGCAGGCCAGCTTTTCAAAGAAGTAGTGTTAATTTGAAACTGTTCGTTGGCGCTGTGACAGCTCTAAACTTGCACTGAGTCTTGGAGAAAGATGTCTGTGGTTCAGAGGTTGTGATAACAAAATCACTATTTTAAGTGGAGAAAATGACTTCAGCCTGCATTTATTTAGATTTCTTGGCCCGTTTTAGGAAAAAGCTGACATTTTAATCAGAATGCGTGATTTATCACAGCTGTACTTTTGTCCAGTTGATGTTTTTGTGATTTCATCTTGCTGTGCAGGGCTCTGCAGATCCTTTGAACAGTGGCTTCTACCTAACCTACAACATGGTGCTCAACCTGCTGCGTGTGCAGGAGATCAACTCAGAGTGCATGCAAGTCTTTCTACCAGTTCCAACACTACAGGGCTTTGCCTGATGTAGTGGAGAGTAAGCATTTTCATATGTGCACACTGCAGATTAGATAAGAATTTGTATGTAAATCACTGATTTTAATAGCATCTATAAGTATATATTGTAGTGTATTAAGTTGTCGGGTAAGATCTATCTGGATGAATCACCACACCGTCACGTGCTTTAAAATCAGGCAGCAGCTGGCCGATATAGGCAAAGAAATCCAGGAGTCAAGGAGTAAATGTCAGGCCTTATGATGACATTAAACATCAGATTATTTTACATTTTTAAACTTGTCTGTTTATCTACAGTCCTACCTTTTGTCAGATAAGAATCAGTGACCTTTTATTGTATTTTGCTTTTCAGTTACGGTCCAATATGCTCATACTGACAAACACAGGAAGAAAGCAAGGGCGTTATTCGTTATTCCTACTCCTATAGGTGGCATGGTGGGAAAAATTCCTAATATGATCGTAAGTAGATTTTATTTTATCCTGTACATTATGTTCAAAAAGTCTAACTGCATTGTGTTTAAAAAAACAAACAAAGAAAAAAATCAGGCTGTGTTCCAGCAATTTATTACAAGCCCAACCGCACCATCCCCCCTGCATTTGTAAAAAAAAGGACAATCCCACCTGCATGGCCTTTAAAGGCTGACATATAAACTGTAAGTAATTTGCATGAGTCCTTTCAGTTTGTGTATCTCTAGGTGTTTACACATGTTCAGAACAAAACGGTCTAAAATTACTTGTACAGTCGAAGGTACTTCAATAAGAAATACATGAGCAACACTTAAGGAACCAAAGTAAGTTTGTAATGTGCTGAGGATTAGCCAGGTTAAGTTTGAATGAAATGCTAAGCTAACTAGTCCAGCACAAACTGGATTACTAAACTGATTCCTTTGTAGGCTGGTGATTAACCCACTTTTCCTAACAGCTTCAAACTCCTGCTGCGATCCTTTATCGTCCTTCTTTCATCTCTCTACACTCCAGTCCTTACAGACGCCACCGTTGGTGATTTACATTTTTTTTTACACGTTTGATTAGCAAAGCAGGTAGCACTGGCTGAACTGCACATCTCACAGAAATATTACGCTCAGTGAAGGGACTTTTGTTTCATGCTGTGTAGCATGAGTGTTTTAGAAACAGGGATCTTTTTTTGTTTTTGTTTGTTTGTTGTTGTTTTTTGGTGGGCTCTTATTTTGCCCACACACAGGGAAAGCACCAAACAGGAAGCAACTTTCTATGTAAATCATGAGAATGGCTCATCCAAATGGTCACAAGTTTGCTTGTACTTACTCTGTGTCACATCAGAAGCAAAACAACCATGGTATACTCCAATACTCTGACAAGTCCCATATGGTCTAGTGGTCAGGATTCCTGGTTTTCACCCAGGCGGCCTGGGTTCAACTCCTGGTATGGGAAGTGTTGCATTTCGTGTCTTTGTTATTTTAAATGGGTTCCCATTCAGAAGTAATGTGGGAAAGTATAACGTAAATATCCAAAAGTTGACTGTTCATCAGTGGGAGAAACGTTTCGTCACTCATCCAAGTGACTTCTTCAGTCTCAGCTCACTGCAGGTTTCCCCAGTTTCACCCATCGTGGCCAATTTGTACATGGAAGAAGTGGAAAAGAGGGCTTTGTTATCCTACCCTGGAACACCACCAAGCCATTGGTTCAGATATGTGGATGACACACGTGTGAAAATCAAATCTCAGGACGTATCGCAATTCACGGATCACATTAACTCGATGGACCGACACATCAAATTCACCAGGGAGGTTATGAAAAGTGGCAGGTTAGCCTTCTTAGACTGTGAGATTTCCATCAGGAATGGGGGACATCTAAAAGCTGATGTGTACCGTAAACCTACACATACGGATCAGTATTTAAGGTTTGACTCTCATCATCCACTTGAGCATAAATTGGGTGTCATCAGGACGCTACAACACAGAGCAAACACCATCCCCACAGACACAGCAGAACCTCACATCAAGAAGGCCCTGAGTAAATGTGGTCATCCCAGCTGGACTTTTGTCAAAGCTGGGAAGGCACCAAAAGAAAGCTCCAGCCAATCCAGGAGAGAAGGACCGCTGCCCAAGCAAAAACCTGTAGTGATCCCGTACGTGTCAGGAGTATCGGAGCAGCTGAGATGCATTTTTTCTAAACACCAGGTCTTTGTGTGTGTTTTAAACCCCAAAACACGTTGTGCCAAAAATTGGTCCACCCCAAGAATCGGGTCCCCGACACAAACAGAGTAACATAGTGTACGCTGTTAAGTGCCAGGAGGATTGCCAGGATTTATACATCGGGGAAACCAAACAACCTCTGGCAAAGCGGATGGCACAACACAGAAGAGCTATCTCGTCAGGCCAGGACTCTGCAGTCTATTTACACCTACACTCACACTCTTTCAATGATGAGGATGTACACATCCTGGACAGGGAGGAACGCTGGTGTGAGCGCGGAGTCAAGGAGGCCATTTACGTGAAAAGGGAAAGACCATCTCTGAATCGAGGAGGGGGCCTAAGGGTACATCTGTCACCATCTTACAATGCTGTGATTGCAGCCATTCCCCAACTCTCTGTGAATGGTACTCATGGCCATTGATCAGTGGTTGTTGATCAATGGTCATGAGAATTTGCACAATTATGATGAAGGAACTGACCTCCCAGCCCATTGTTCCTTCAGTGGGCTGGTTTCACTCATTATGCAAATGTACTGTTTATAAGGTTGGGTAAACCTGCAGTCAGCTGAGACTGAAGAAGTCACTTGGATGAGTGATGAAACGTTTCTCCCACTGACTCCAAAACAGAATGGAGCACATCCTGGTAAATAAACATCACTTTGATTGGGCCGCCAATCAAAAGAGACCAAGACAGTTTATAATTTAAATAGGAAACATCAATAATAATAATAAAAAAATAAGTTTACCAAACAAGTTTAGATCTCACACTTGGGAATCCTGTTTTATTTTTTTATTTCTAAAAGGGAAAACATGGCAAATGATGTTGGTGACAGAGCTGAGTAGTGCTCATAGTGAAAATCTATGATGTAAAGGCTCATTTAAACGTTTTCTTTCAGATATTGAAAGGACAAGTATAAGAAAGTCCTAACTTTACAGTTTAAGTGTGCATGCGTCATCTCTTTTCTTTACCAACACAAACGCGGCCACCAGCACAGACAAGCTGAGCTTGAGATTTAAGAGTTTCTTGCTTGGATTTCAGCTGCACTGGTGAAATCTTTGTGTCGTAACGATGAGGGTTAGAGGTTTTTAGCAGATAAATGAAACTGTTGGTGCTAGATAAGCACGCAGTTTTCATTCACATTCCTCTCCATCACTCTGACAGCTAAAGTGGTGTTTGAAATGATCTCATGTGCAAGACAGCTGGTACTTATCGCACAGCTTTGTAAGGAACCCCGAAAGAAGTCCAACAAGTTAAAAATGAGAAAGGTTGCTTGGCATAAACACTAATTTCACACCCCACAGTGTGGATGGCAAACTGCTGGGTGGAGCAGCTTCTAAACAGAAATCGAGTTGGGCTCAGGAGGTAGAGCAGAAGGTTGGTGGTTCAATCCCCATTTTTTTTTTTTAAAGCATCTCACAATCTGTTAAAAGATGCTTTTGGCCTTTATTTTCATGCTACAAATCTGTAGTTTGAGTAGTAGCAGTAGTGCTATAATCAAACTGTCACAAGAGGCTTTACAAGAGAGGGTTCACATCAATGCTGGCATCTTTTTCACTTCTGCTGCAGCCCTGTTTTCATTTATTACTGATGAGACAATGAAACTGGACCCTCACATGGTGAAATGCTGAGCATCGCCTGAGTCACGATGCCGTCAGAGAACTGTAATTTAGATTAAGGAGACGTCTGCTGCAGCTCACATGTCACACCTCCTCTGAGATCCTGTTTTTTAAAAGCTCATGTTTGATAAAAAAAAGAAGATAAAAGTAAATGTTTCCAGTCCTGATGAGTTCCTGCTGACTGAGATGATGTCCAACAGTTTCTGACAATTAAATGATCTGACAGCTGACCAAGCCACCGCCTCGCTGTCCTGCTTTGTCTTCCAGGAAAACATGGGGACAAACGAACACAAACAGTCATTCCTTGACTCAGCGTACAAATATTCATCCTTCCCTGAACATTGACATAAACAACTTTATTCCTATTCCTGCACATTAGAGCTTCTTTTGCATTCTTGGCATCTTCAGGTGGGTGGATTTTTTTTATGTGGGTTCAGCCTAACAAATGGTCTTAGGACATATTTATCTGATGGAAGGCTCTGATGATGGTCTTGATCCACTAACTTTTGTCAGCAAACCAGTTCCACTCAAACAGCACTGGCTTCTCTGAACTGTTAATACTGAATAATGAAGGAACTGGAGTCTCGGTGTGGAGCAGCCTCAGAGTGATGATCTTTGGTGCTTTGTGGTTTGACTGTGTTGAGTTCAGTGGTGTGTTTTGGAGCTACTGGTGAGGATTTAGTGTCTTCTGTTAGTGTTTTGACCTTTTTTTCTCTTTCAGCAGGACTTTTGTTACTCCTCTCACTTCTTAGTCCTTTATTTGTGGACATAAAGGTGTGTGTGTGCATATGTGTGTTTGGTGTATACAGGGCTGTCATCTGTCACTAAAGACCACCTGCTGCTAGTTCAGCTGGAGATGATAGCTTCCCAGCCCGATTGGCTGTGTGTTTCTACACCATTTGGTATTTGGAGAAAATCCAGCTGAAACAGCTGCTCTGAATGTTGTTTTCTTGAAGAAGAGATGAGAAAAGAAAATTTAACAATGTATTTTATACTCCGCTCTCCACGTTAAATCTTCTTACAGCCCCATAAGCTTATTTTGTGAACATCTGAAAGGGGTCCAACCAAACGATGAGACCACATGACTTAAACCCAAAAGCGTATATAGTAGTTAAAACCACCTTTAACAGAAGCTTCTCCTGAACATCCTTAAATAAGGATATGAAAGCTTTTTCTACCACCCTGGAGCCACACTTGTAACTGAGATTTATTGAGTTTGGGGCTGTTAGGTAGTTGTTGACAATATTCAACGGGGTTCAGGTCAGGCATGCCGGCTGGCCAATCAGAGGCAGTAATACCAGATCAGATCTGATTGGTAGTAGTTTAAGCCATGCAGGCAAGTGCTATGCTCCTAACTAGAAAGGGAAATCTGCATGTCCATAAAGCCTGTCAGCAAATGGAAACATGAAGTGCTGTAAAACCCTAATGGTAAACGTCATGTTGACTACAGATTTGTTAAAACATCGGCAGCAGATGGCACCTGAAATCATCAGAGTGCAGAAACTTCATACTGGATCTAAAGCTACTGGCAACACAGAGATGTTTGCTGAAGGTAAGGAACATCCATGGTTCATTTATCACCAGATATTTATTAGTTTCTCTTAAAATGTAGTCTGTGTTAAATCCCTAAACAGCAGAGCCTTTTCACAATTGTCAGTTTGTTAGATGTACTGCTGCTCAATAAATTTTAGGCACTTCTAAATAAAGATATTTGATTGTTATATTATATTATGTATTTGTAATTCTTTTCCTTTGTTTTTTTTGGGGGGATGCATGTTGATTGACCAATAAACTAAGCTTTCAGATTATGCATCTGTTCAGGAAAAGTTGTCAATATTGTAAAACATGTTCAAAAAGTCATTCTTTAACTTCTTTTCCTGCAGGAATAACAAAGATCAAAAGCCTCCTGCCGGTCTCTACCCACAGCACCTCATCGAGTACTAAAGATAAAAACCCTGTATGCAGGAAAATGATATAATAAACAGCTTTATTTTTCCTTGTTTCTTTAGATGAGGGAGCGTGATGTACATATTTGACATATTTCAATAAATGACTGTATGGTGATTTGTTTACTTACAGATTATATAAAAAGCACACTGTCCATTTATTTATGTTTACATTAGTTACACAGGAAGCTGTAATAGCAGCAGCAG